>NW_005187624.1:510241-532746 GCF_000239375.1 Pundamilia nyererei | reverse complement strand
ACTACTGAGATCATGATCTTATCATTATGAGAGAATTGTTGCATTTTACTGTGTGTTGTTTCGATGCAATGACTCTAAAATAATCATTGTGTAACTGTTGTTTACTTACCTTGAGTTTATACAGACTTATGGTACAGTATAACTTAGAAGTGTTATACTTTCAAATGTGAAAGTGGGATAATTGTTTTTTGTAGCAGACCCTGCACTGGAGGGAGAATGAGGACGATGTGAAAGCACAGTGCAGGACTGTGACAATGCAATGCGTGAAAACGTGATGAAATTAAGATGTGTGCCAGCTATGTGTTGGTCATGCTCAAAGAGGATATTGTATTCCTGAGTAGCCTCTCATGGCTTCCAAGCCAAGTCTTGGCTGTGATTGTTTAGTAAACTGAATTTATTAGGCACATTTATTTTCCCTGTCAGAAAACAAAGCAGAGAAGCTGCACTGTAGAGTAGGACGCAACAAAAGAACCTAATGCCAATTACAAGTGTGCATTGTTTATAGAGTAGCACCTTGAATGCCAAATCTTGGATGATGGTAGAAAAAAGCTGATGCATAAAGGACACCAGGTGCATTTGTTAATAGTTTCAGATTTTTATTTAGTGATTGTGTATTTCTGTACGTTTTGCTTGCCTGAACAAGCAGGACACTTCATCTGCTGTTACTGAGCTTGCTCTATCAGCAGATGAAGTGTCCAAAAAGTGCCCCCATCGTGCATGGAAGTATCATTGTTCAGAAACAATGTGACTTATACTGTATGTGTTTTATATGTACTTTAGATCCTCAGTATAAGCAAAGATATATCCAAACCATTCACCGTGTCTCTTGCACTTTGGCATTTTGAACATAATTTTTTGTTGTATGTTATTTTGCAGCACATGTCTTAAACGAATCTATAAAAATGGGCTCCAGATTTTAATGATTTACTGATTTAACAAATCTTTTTTACTCCTTCTTTTCAGAGCCTCAGTCTACTGAGCTCACTGGGCTCTTTGTGGAGAAACCGCCGGATAATGTAGTCGCTGTCGCAGGTTAGATACACAAATGAATGCTTGTGTTATTGCTGTCTCCAGTAATCCGTAATATGCAATCTGAGTATATAATGTCATGTGAATTAACTGTTGCTTGTGAATGGCAGGAACGGATGTCACTTTCATAGCCAAGGTCGACTCCACCAACCTGACAAGAAAACCCACCATGAAATGGTTGAAGGGCAAGTGGCTGGACCTTGGCAGCAAGGCTGGAAAACATTTGCAGTTCAAAGAAACTTACGACAGAAATACTAAAGTGTGTGTCAAAGAGAGACATAGATATTTTTTTTGTACCGTGTTGGCCGATCCTCTTCCTTCAGAAATAGCTAAGAACTAATGAATATTTTCTCCTTAAGATCTATACTTATGAAATGAAGGTCATCAAAGTGGTCCCTGGAGACGCTGGTGGTTACAGGTGTGAAGTGACTTCAAAAGACAAATGTGACAGCTCCACCTTTGAGATCTCTGTTGAGGGTGAGTGAAAACAGACTCGCGCCTGCTAAGGCTGCCACGGATTCTATACATACTGATGTTTTGATCTGATCCAGGAATAATGTGCGTTCTCTGCAACTTCTCTTATTACAGCTGCACATCAGGACGAGCAGGCAGATATTTTGTCTGCCTTCAAGAGAGCGTAAGTGCTCTGGGGTTTGTGTTTCATCCTGTGGAAAATGCATGCATAGACTTTTTAAAATGTTTTTTTCTGTGTATATATGTGTGAACATGTCTCACAGCACATTGGTTTGACAGTATAGTACACTTAATGTTGTGCCATGGCAAAATGCATTATGTGTGTTACAGTTAGTCTGATTCTGTACATGCAGTGACGCTGGAGAGGATGAGGGAGATCTGGATTTCAGCGCTCTGCTCAAAGCTGCTAAGTGAGAATCTTGACATTGTTTTGTTTATCGAGGAGACAGTATGATTTCCTCATTGTATTTTGTGCTTCTTCTGCCCTACCTGTTAAGAAACCCCCTTTTATTTCTCTGCCAGGAAGAAGAAGAAACCTGAAAAAGTAGAACCAGAGATAGATGTGTGGGAACTGCTTAAGAGTGCCCACCCAAGCGAGTATGAGAAAATCGCCTTTAAGTATGGCATCACTGACCTGAGGGGCATGCTGAAGCGTCTGAAAAAAATGAAGGCCGAGCCTGTTATACATAGCGAGGGTAAGTCGGGTCAATTAACGGAAGGGAGGGGAAGAAGTGGAGGAGTATTGCAAATATGATTGAGAGGAAAAGGATAGAAAGAAGAAGGCAAGAGGATGGGTGCTATGAGGCTGAGCGGGCATGACATGTGTGAGCTAATGAGTTAATTTGAGGTTTTTCTCTGTGTGTTTTCAACTACAGCTTTCCTGAAGAAGCTTGAATCTTGCTACTCAGTGGATAAGGGCAAGAAAATTACCCTGAGGTGTGAAGTGGTGGATCCCAATGTTCAGGTCAAATGGCTGAAGAATGGTCAGGAGATCAAACCCTCAGCCAAGTATGATTAAAAGCATAAACACACACACACACACCAGTTATCCACACGCATCTTTTTGTGTGCTTTGTACAGGGTACGGCTTAATTAAACAGTAGTGTGTCATATCATCAGATCATCAAGCTTAGATTGACTTGGTGGGCAGTGCTTAAAAATATCAAGCTAAAATTATCTGTGCGACACAGTCAGAAACGATGCTGCCATCAACATGTTTTATTTTTAGGCAGTCATAAGAGGCCTCCCAGTGGGTTAAAGCAAGTCATACTGCCAAGACATCTTATGCCCCAAATCCAGAAACTCAAGCAGGACAAAGATCTCTGTTTCCTTAAATGTCCCAATGTGGGAAAAATACTGTATCCTGGCGGAAAACTGTAATATATGTGTTGGCTTTGCTAGACAAAATATGTACCACTGCAACTGTCATAAGATTGATTCAAATCCACATTTTAAAACGGAAGGATCTGATACTATACAGTAGTGGAAATACTTTCAGAGGTGCTTTCTTTTTGATGAAAAAACACTGTCTTTTTCAGGTATATCATGGAGGCGAGCGGCAATGTCAGAACACTCACCATAAATAAGGCAACCCTGGCAGACGATGCTGCATATGAGTGCGTGGTTGGGGAAGACAAGTGTTTCACAGAGGTGTTTGTCAAAGGTGCACTTTTTCTTCTGCTTGTTTGGTAACAGTAGCGATCTGAGAATACAGTAAAGCAGCACGTCTTGTCCCAAAGCATGAAAAGTGAAGTTTCAGTGCTTGGTTCATGAATTGTAAAGTCTTCCTCTGTTGTGTTCAGAGCCCCCTGTGACTATCACCAAGCTGATGGATGACTATCACGTGGTTGTGGGAGAAAGAGTGGAGTTTGAGATAGAGGTGTCGGAAGAGGGTGCCCACGTGATGTGGTGAGTGAAATTCACGTTATCAGCAATAAAGATTCAGGTTATGTACATATGCTGAAAGTTTTTTAACTTGTTCTTTTTACAAAAGCATTTAAAGCAGGGGTGGGCAACTCCAGGCCTCGAGGGCCGGTGTCCCTGCCGGTTTTAGATGTGTCCTTGAACCAACACAGCTGATTTAAATGGCTAAACTAGCTCCTGCAGTTCTCCAGAGGCCTGGTAACGAACTAATCATGTGATTCAGGTGTGTTGACCCAAGGTGAGATCTAAAACTTGCAGGACACCGGCCCTCGGGGCCTGGAATTGCCCACCCCTGATTTAAAGTCACATGTAGAAAACAATAGTTTTCACAGGACTCCATAAAGTTCTCCAAAAAACGTAAGAACACCATTACCGCGTGCATAAGAGGACAATACACTTGATTAGTTATCAATTAGTCATCAATCAGCAAGTGTGAGCGCTATAAAAGAAAAGATTTGGCAGTTTGGTGATCTGAAGCATTCAGATGTACATTAACACAATGTCACAATCTTCCCAGGAGCAGATGTCTCAGCAAAGTCGTCCCAAAGTTAGTCCATGCAATACTCAAACCTGCAAAAGATGAATCTACAGGCCTCTTTTAGCACCTAAAATGATAAGATTAATTAGATTAATAAGATTAGAGTAAGATTGAACAAGTGTGGCTTGTTTGGAAGGGTTGCCAGGGGAAAGCCTCTAAAAACAACATGGCAGCACAGCTTAGGTGTAAAAAGTTGCATCTGAATCAGCTACAAGACTTCTGGAACAATGTACACTGTACAAAGGCCAAATTGTAGATGTTTTGCTATAATACACGGGGCCATGTGTGGCAAAAACTAAACACAGCATATCCGCACAAACACCTCAAACCAACTCTCAAGCACGGTAGTGGAGGGTTAATGATCTGGCTGACCATGAACTCATCTGTATATTAAAGTATTCCTAAGTCAAATGTGAGGTGACTTAGCCCAAATTTGGTCATGCAGCAGGACAATGATTCTAAGAACAGCAGGAAGTGTTGTAATGACTCGGTCAAAGTTCAGACTTCAACCTAAAATGCTGCGCTGGAACCTTAAGAGAGATGTGCAAAAGTGAAACCTCAATGTACTGAAGCGACGTTGTAAAGAAGAGAAGATTTCACTATATAATGTGAGAGACTCAGAAAATTATTATTTGGAGTTTGTTTTGCTAAAGTTTTGAGCCTTGTGATAACTTTCTTTTCCTCTGGACTTCATTCAGTAATATTCCACAGTTAATTTTTGACCTTCTCATCTTCATATCAGATGAAACTATATTGTAGGAAATCTTGGTTCTGGTCAAAATGTGTGAAGGCTATTTGATCTGCTTGATTCAGGAGATTTTGTCACAAACTCAACCGAATGTGTAGATTTTGATATGGAAGTTAGATGGCTTTGAACATCGTCAGTCAACAAAAGCATTTCAAGCTCAAATTCTGAAGTTTATTTCAGTTTGTTTCACTGGAGTTTTTATTTTTGAGATAATTTTGATACAGCGTCGCTAAATTTAATATTGTGTCTTCTTATTTAAAGGTGCATTTTGAAAAACCTAATAAAAAAGCACAAAGAGCAAATGAATGAAATTAATTATAATTTTAAAAATGTGGTGTACACAGCTAGATTTATATTATCTTGTAAAATCTTGATTAATCTAAAATCATACATTTCCAAAGTCATTTTGCAGTGTGACTTGTAAAGTTAGAGCTGGTTTCACCTTACAGTTTGTTTTTAGAGAGTTTTAGTGACAACTTTTTAAAAATATCTGTTTTATATTAATTTCCAGGTTTTTTGAAGATCAAGAGATTCACAAAGACAAAGATTCAAAATATCGCTTTAAGAAGGATGGAAAGAAGCACACACTTATCATTCAGGAAGCTACACTGGATGACATCGGAATGTACCACGCTTGGACAAATGGGGGTCATACCAAAGGAGAACTGGAGGTGGAAGGTACCACATGCATGAAATCATAATAATCTCACGTCTTTATTTTAGTTTTGAGTGAGAGTAAAACATAAACTTTTAGAAAAGCCAAGCTAATAATGATAATATTTTTAGAGCATTCACACATGTGTATCAAAAGGTAATATATATACAGTAGCCAAGGGTTTCTCTCATTTAAACGTTCACTGCAGAAGACTGCTGGCCCAAGGGCTCAGCACCTCTCTTTAAAAACAAAGTAACGACTCATGGCAGTGGGTGTCAAGATGAGTGGATCAGTGGGTGTCCTTATTTCCTCTCCTGCTACACTTACACAGTCTGTCTCCTGCCTGATCTATGCTTTTGTGGCCTTCCTCAGAAAAGGAACTGGAGGTGTTGCAGGACATCGCTGATCTGACAGTCAGGGCAACAGATCAGGCTATGTTCAAGTGTGAAGTGTCTGACGACAAGGTCACAGGAAAGTGGTACAAAGATGGCGTGGAGGTCTTGCCAAGCGAGCGCATCAAAATGACCCACATTGGAAGGTGAAAAGACGATACCAAACGGTTTTGCCTTCATGTGAACAAAGTTGGGGGGTTTTATTGACACAGATGTTTCCATAAAACTACATGATATCTTCTACGCTGCTTGTCTCAGGTTTCACCGACTGGTCATTGATAATGTGAAGCCAGAGGATGCTGGAGACTACACATTTGTACCTGATGGATATGCCCTGTCACTTTCTGCCAAACTGAACTTCTTGGGTGAGAAAGACCGAACAATTACAAAGGTCCTGTTGTGGAAAAATTTGTCACCAGCAGCCTGGATAATACTGTCACCTCTTTTCTCTTTCATAATAGAAATTAAGATCGACTATGTGCCTAGGCAAGGTAATTTACATCATAATTAAACACCCTGTGTATAGTTCAAACCCAAGACAGCCTACTTGATTGATGACTCTCTTTGAATGCTGTATTTTAACCAGAACCTCCAAAAATCCACCTGGACACCACTGGAAACATGGTCTCCCAAAACACGATCATCGTGGTAGCTGGGAACAAGCTTCGTCTGGATGTGGAGATCACTGGCGAGCCAGCTCCAACTGTTGTCTGGTCCAAAGGAGATAATGTAAGGGCTCCAAAAAATAGTTGCAGTTAACTAAAACTAAACTAGATAGATTTAGATTTAGCAAACTTAAAAATGAGATAAAATTGTAAAGGAAATATTCTTAGTTCACTAGCTGGGCCTCATTTTCAGTTTGACAGCATTTAGGTAGGTAAAGGTGAATGGCTTGGACATGAATTGAGCTGTGGTTTTGGGAAAGCCTCAAAAGGGACTGACAGTGGCTCCTGGGCCATGCAAGTCCCCATGTACTAAATAGAAGTGAAGAAGTTAAAGAACTGAAAAGGTGAGAGAGGGTGGGGCACGTAAACGAGACGAACAGCTTGAAGAAAGCGTGGTCCTGCTCCTAATAACTACAACTAAGCATGAATTATTTTGGTTTGCATAACTTGACAACTTAAATAATAGGACATGTGTGGAAATGAAAACTTTTTAGAATATAATTTAATGATAACATGTGGAGTTATGAGCAGACCTTAGGTGCCATCAGTGTCATACTAAGACAGCTCCCTTCTTCTTATTTTACACTCAACCTAAGGTCAGTCCAAGTGGTCCATTCATGCCCTTCTGGTTTGAACAAGTGCCACCAGCTAACACTCGTTTTAGTTCATGTGCCACCATTTCATCACTAGCAGACTGAAGTGGCAGAACAAGTGGACAGTAAAAAGTGAATAAAAAAGATAAATCTCCCTGCAGTATAAACAATACATTCTTGTAATGGTCACACTTTATGAACTATCCATCCACAAAAAAGATGATGAAAAGTCTGAGATGTCTTCAGAAAAAGAAGTGCAGCTTCATAAATACGCCATGCCTCAGTTTTTTCCTGCTCTGTCTTCTGTCTTATTACAAAGAAACACTACTGCTGTAACTTTATGAAAAGCACTGGCACAGCTCTTTGGCTTAACCGCCTCACTTCAGTGTGGTACTGCAGGCCCTGAGTAATGTCTTTGGCTGTAAAACCGAGGATGATTCAGACCTCTGGCTTGGATAAAATTAACAGTTCACAGACAGCCCCTTCCCATGATGTGATCCACTCTCAAAGACTTGCGACACAATATTTCCTCGTGCAAAAAACAATGAACAGTCAGAAGATTTTGCCTTCAGCTGGTTTAGATATGTGAGTGGGTTTATTCTGGCCCCGAAGCCTTATGTTTGATACCCCTACTCTAATCTCTGTTAGCCCAACTTTAAGTTACAAGTAAACCCTAATTGTTAGGCATGTTTTAACTGCTTTAATATCGTGTGTTAGCCAATCACAGACACTGAAGGACGTGTAAGGGTGGAGTCCAGGAAAGACCTCAGCTGCTTTGTCATAGAGGGGGCGGAGAGAGACGATGAGGGCAACTACTCCATCACTGTCGCCAACCCTGCCGGAGAGGACAAGGCTGTGCTGTTTCTGAAGATTGTGGGTAAGTGAAGGTTTTACAGGATAACATCAGCTGGTTTCCCCTCATAGTGGGCAGCAGAAAAGGGATGTTTTTTTGCAAATACCAGTTTGACCTGTCTTCTCTGTTGTATTTAAATAAACTGCAATCTTTTTATCAGATGTGCCCGACCCCCCTGAGAATATCAAGTGCACAGGAGTGGGAGAGGACTGCGCCTCCATTATTTGGGACCCTCCTAAATTTGATGGCGGTGCACCAGTTAAAGGTGGAACATGCATTATATTAATTTGTTTAAGGAAAACAAAATTATTATTCAACCTGTTCATGTAACTGCATTATTACTCCACCAGGTTATCTCATGGAGAGGAAGAAGAAAGGCTCTTCCAGATGGACAAAGCTCAACTTTGACGTGTACGAATCAACCACATACGAGGCTAAGAGGATGATTGAAGGTGTTCTGTATGAGATGAGGGTGTTCGCTGTCAACAGCATTGGCATGTCTCAGCCAAGTCTCAGCTCCAAACCGTTCATGCCTATTGGTACGTTTCACAGTCGTCCTTACGTCCTCTTTCTCAGCAACTCCCTGTCCCTCCTTTGCTCAGTGAAGCCAGTCACTGATTCTCTTGAGTCTCCTTTCCTGTCATCCTCAGCCCCAACAAGCGAGCCAACTCGTCTGACAGTCCACGATGTGACAGACAGCACTTGCAGCTTGAAGTGGCTCGCCCCAGAGAAGATTGGAGCTGGGGGCCTCGACGGCTACGTTATTGAATACTGCAAGGAAGGAGGTGATAATGCCGTATATTTACGTGTAATAAATGAAAACAGCTGAATGAATGAAAAAACGAAAGAGACACAGATCACACTTAGTTTAATTTAATACATGAAGTTTTCTTTTAACGTAGACACTGAGTGGGTGGTGGCAAACCAGGAGCTGTGCGAGAGACAGGGATATGTGGTGCGCGGCCTCCCGGTGGGAGAGAAGATCAACTTTAGGGTGGTGGCAGTAAACATTGCCGGGCGCAGTCCTCCTGCTATAATGTCACAGCCCGTCACCATCCGTGAGATCGTCGGTGAGTGAGTCAGATTCACAGCCAAATAAAGTGAGCAAGTATAAATGTAAATAGCACATTTGGGTGTAGCATAGTTTTTCTTTGTGTTGACCACAGAGACTCATACTCATACTCATGTTATGATAAGAAGTTTAAACAGGATGTCTGTTTCTTCTTCAGAACATCCAAAGATCCGCCTTCCTCGTGACCTGAGAACAAAGTACATCAGGAAAGTGGGAGAGAAGATCAACCTGACTATCCCCTTCCAGGTTAGAAAGGATGAGTTTCTGTGCACTAATCAGTATAACAATCAGTAACAGTGATATCTTAGTGAGAGCAGCCGCTGAAACCAAATTTCGTTTTTTTCTTATGTTCTAAAAAGCATTAGAATAATAAATTAGGAGCTTACTTTAGAAAACAAAACCTAGTTTTTTAGTTTGTTTGTTTTTTTGTTTTGTGCATCGTTTTAATAATTTGAGTATTGAAAGTATGAAGAAAAAAAAACAACCTGAAGCTACATTTTTTAAGTCATAAAACTTGATTATGTTTTTGCACCACAGGGCAAGCCACGCCCCGTCGCAAACTGGTTCAAGGATGGCAAACCGCTTGATGAGAAGATGGTCAACGTGCGTAACTCAAACGTGGACAGCATCCTGTTCATTCGCTCAGCAGAGAGAGAGCACTCTGGAACATATGAGCTGGTTCTGAAGATTGAGAACATGGAGGACAGGGCCAGCATTAACATCAGGATTGTTGGTATGACTCCCAGGACTCTAGACGACTTAGCCCAACGGCACACGAGATGATGCAATATTCATCAGAGTTTAGAAGCTTACACTAATAAAAGTTTAACCCCAAACAGACAAGCCTGGGCCACCTTTGAATGTGAAGGCGACTGACGTCTGGGGCTTCAATGCAGCACTTGAGTGGGACCCCCCCAAGGATGATGGCAACTGTGATATTTCTGGATACACTATCCAGAAGGCAGACATGAAGACCAAGGTGAGAAAGAGAAATGGGGGTGTTTTCAGTCTTCGTCAGCGCCACAGTCACCTGCCAAGATGTCCAGCGAGGACCTGTATACTACGCAGGACGTTATCTCTCTGAATCATCGCTCATGACTCACTTTACCTGCAGGGACACTGCTTTCTTACTTTATTCACGTTTTTATTTAACTTTGTTGTATCTACTGTGGTTTCAGATTAGTTTCTTTTGGCATGGTCTATTCTATTTTATTGTGCTACATATCATTCTGCTTATTTAAGCTATTTGTTATATACTGTTTAACTTAATTTTTAACTTTTGCAATCAAGGATTATTCCTAACTCCAAGTTAAAATAAAACCTTTTAAAAATGCGGCCTTTCTTTTGTTCTCCACATAGACCGTTTTATCGGCATGCTGCCAAAGCCTGCTCAAGCGTGATTGGTCAACAGAACGTGATATACAAGCAAACCAGAAATCTTGGCCCCTGCCTACAGATTATGCAGACATCTGTTTATTTAAACAGTTTATAGCTTAGTGGATTTATGAAGAGCTGCAGGTCTTGCGAGTCTGTTTGACCAACCTGCTTCATGCATTCAAAGCAGAGAGATCACAGCTGACAGGATGAAGTGTGTGCTTTGGCTGCATTCGCACAAAAGCATATTTATTTATGCTTTATGGAGAATTACAGAATAACATGCTATTTATCTGATTCACTGATTTGTTCTGGCCAATCCTGCTTACTCTTGTCGTCTTTGCATCAGAGAAGGTGCCAAATCTGAATCTTGGGTTTGCTAACATTAGCTACCAAATGCTGCTTCTTTTACCTTTAGCAACACTTGGTTTGTTCTCCATGCTAGATTTGTGGGGGATTTTGTGGTTTAATATAATATTATCACTTCTTTTCTCTTTCTCTTTCTCTTTCTCTTTCTCTTTCACTTCTTTTCTCTTTCTAGGAATGGTTCACTGTTTATGAGCACAATAGACGAACAAACTGCACAGTTTCGGATCTGGTCATGGGCAACGAATACATGTTCCGCATCTACAGCGAAAATCTCTGTGGCCTGAGCGAGGAGCCGCGCATGAGCAAGAACACGGCTGTGATTGGCAAAACAGGTATGACAGTGTTTCCAATATTTACATGCAGTTGAACACATATTTAGGCCTAAAATGCTGATTTTAAGTCATCTAAATACATCTGAGTTAGCCAAGTTATAAGTACAGTGTAAGCCATTTATTCCAGTGGTGTTTGGTCTTTAGTTGATTGGTGTATATTCAGTTTATACCAACCATATTATCCTTAATGATTTTCTATTTAATAAATAAGTAAACTTTTGATTTCATATACTCATGCTGCATATAATTCAAAGAAGTACTTTACATTTTTAGTGGCAAAGTTGTATTTTTGTTGTTCTTTTTAAACATGTGAGCTGCATGTTTAAGTTCATACAGTTCATTTCTGATTTTTGCAACCTTTTTTCCCTGATTTACCTCCCACCCTCTTCTGAAGGCTTGGAACTCAAATCAAAGCCCTACAAGGAGAAAGACATGTGCTGCTCTCCCAAGTTTACTCAGCCGCTGGTGGATAGAAGTGTTGTGGCTGGTTACAGCACTGCTATCAGCTGTGCTGTCAAAGGCTTTCCTAAGGTAAAAGCACATGTTAAAAATCGAGTCCACTAATTAGCCAAGAAGTTTTAGCTTTAGCTTTCTTAACTCAGCTTGTTCAAATCTTAGCCTAAGATTGTCTGGATGAAGAACAAGATGATTATTGGGGAGGATCCCAAGTACTTGATGCAGAACAATCAAGGAGTTCTGACCCTCAACATTCGAAAGCCCAGCACCTTCGATGGAGGGAAATACTCTTGCATGGCTGTCAATGATCTGGGCAAGGATGAAGTGGAGTGCACACTTGATGTCCGAGGTAAGAACACTGGGCAACCGTCTGAGCGGGTAGAGGAGGACAGATGAAGGAACAGGAGGAACTTTGGTTATTTTAGGACAGGATGAGTCTTGATGGTTCTGCTAAACACTTTACAACAAAACAATGATTGCCATCACACTTGGACTCCAATCTAACAAAAGCTGACAACCACTATCTCTCTTGTTCTTTCACAGTTTACAAAGAGCCAGAGAAGTGAGAAACTGGACAGCAACGAATATGAAATTCAAATTATGAGCCAAACAGTGAATGTAAGCAGTGGACGTCACAATGAGGAGAGCACACTGTCAAGATTGAATCAAATAAAATATAGTGATCCTTGCTGTAAAAGTTGTTTATTCTGATTACATTTTATGTCTGTTAAAAAATTATTTCATGATTATTTATGTATATTGTGTATTCTTTATGAAGGCTCAAATCTGTTCAAGCGCACAATAACTATCACGATCATATTACAGTGAACATTAGTTGGGAAGCATTTTTATATTTATATATTTTATGGTACAAGTGTGTCAATCATCTCTGCTACACTTCCCTGGAGTACTGTCCTCTCCGCCTGAGGATTATCACCCCTATACTGAATAACAGCGCCACCGCCAGGAGTCCCACAGCCACTGCAAGAGCTGTTATGGTACCTGTGGGAGACAACAACTGTTTAGCTATACATGGCAAATATCCAAAAGCCTTGATATGTTTAAATGAGGCAGTGTGTTCTGAATAATCCCAGACAAGCCCCCCCTCCAAAAAAAAACCCCCAATAATAATAAACAAGTTGCAGAGAAACCTGGTGGCAACACCAAATACAGACATAGACACAGATTATAAACTTTATCTTGTTCACCTGTGCTTGACCATTTTGTCTTAAACCCACACTCGGCCTGCCAGTCATCTGCCAGTACGTCCTTCACCAGCTCATTAAACAAGGATAAAGGACAAGGGCTCAACCCGTTACATCCTGGCACAGGGTTGGGGTAGGGGTTGTTCCGAGAGTCATTGTGGTAGTGCAGCTCCACAGAATAGGATCTGGGTAATTATTAGGACGAATCCAATGAGAGGACACACATCTGTAAGTGTTATGCAAATGTATTTGTATTATGTGATGCTTTCACAACTGCAGCCCTGGGCGGCTGCCAAATTTCCTCAGCTCTCAAAGGAAAGGTATTTGCTCGGTGCATCCAAACAGAAAACCGCGATACCTCAAAATGTGGTGGGCATCTGACCTACATAGTGTGCTTGAATATGCAAAAGAGAATAGTGCAGGAAATAAAACTGGAAGGAAGTCATTACCCATCATGCTCCTGGTAGAACTCAAAGAGTTGACAGGCAGCGTAAGGAGGAAGAAGCCCGTTATACACGTCCAGAGCTGCCTGGAGGGTGATGAGTGTAGAGTCATGCTGGAACGAGGAACAAGCACCAAAGCAATAAGAAGGCGAGGAGATACAGTACATCAAGCAGCAGTTTACACAGCAGATTATAAATGTGTGCTCGTACACAAGCAATGCACTTACAGCTGAGTACATAATGAATTTGAGAGTGCTCCCTTGCTCTACAGCCTTAGAGAAATTCCTCAGGATGGCATTCAGCAGGACCCCTGGAGAATTACCACAATGTCAACAGTGCAAATTAATTTTTCTCACATACCAAGACAATCCTTTTGACCTTATTGAGCATCCTGTCTTGGCCCTGTAATCATCTTTGTCCCATTAGCTCATATGTGCTAATAAACAAAGCTTCGGCCAGCAGTCACATGAGATAAACAGAGCTTCTTCTTTTTTTTTTCCTCTTGAGTGCTCTAAATTAATTGCCTCTAATGTGAATTCCCACCTCCCGAGAGCCTGGCCTTCTCTTTTCGCTTGTGACTGAGGATGCTGTACATGACCTCAAAGGAAGCTATTCTCTTCAGGGTGTCCAAGACCTCTTGGGTGGCCCAGCGTGGCAGAGTCAAGTTATGAATCCTCTGCAAAAGAGAAGAATGTTCATTACGGCACTGCCTTACGCTAATAATCACATTATACAACATGGCAGCAAACGAGGTTTAAATGGCCGTACTTTATAGTTTCTATTATCCCGTCTATTTTTAGCACCAGTCTGAAGATAACAGATGCTCATTTTGCAAGTTTGAATGAACATATTCAACCTGGCCTAGAATCCACCCATCTCATTATGCTTTAATTATCATTTCAATATGTTGCCCCATTCGTCTTTTACTGTATGTATAAAGTGATTTCCCCGCACTCCTACCCTCGCTCTATTTCTCTGGAGATACTTTGACGAAAGCACATTATTGTTCCTTTTTTGTGTTTTTCTCTGTCACTTCTCTGCATCTGGGTTTTGTAGCAGCTTGTAATGTGCATAATACAGGTAGCAGAAATATTTGTGGGCTTGCTTTAAAGTATACCTCACAGTTAAGAGTGTCGTGGACCCTCCATATTTTTTTGCCAACCAGCTTGGACACGGGGTAGCCAGTGTGGTTAGAGAGAGCCTCCACAAAGTACTGCACAGGGAAGAAAAGAATAAGGTCATCAGTTTAAACTCTTTAAATAATAAGGCTCAATAATAAGGCTCAAGGGAACACAACAGTTTAATTACCATTTTTATGAGTAACATTCCATTTATTTATGGATATTTGTCCAGGCACACTGATTAGATATCTATTTTAGGGGTTTATAATCAAAAATTGCATAAATTAGCATTAGTAGTTCATTAATGTGGCGATGACTGTAAGTTTAACCTTTGGTCAGATAACACGGTGATACGTGGCACCAGTTTGGTTCGTGTATATACCTTGCAGGTACTCTGCCTCCAGCAGAGGGTGTTAAAATTCAATGCAGGATGCCCTGGCCTGATCTCAAACATCACCCTAATAGGCCGCACGTGGGACTCCATTTAATTAAAACCATTTTATTGTAATTCTTAATCTAATTCAATCTAACCGTTAATTAGTGTCTCTGAGAATGTGAGAGAAATTGCACTGTGCAGCTTTTCGTAGGCACTGGAGTCACCGTGCCTGAGAAAATCACTGAGAGGACATGATGTCTTCAGCATAACAAACACGTCTACTAGAGGTGCTGATTACGTTGACATCAACAACTGTGAAGTATATACTTACTGAAATAGGCATTTCAGCATGTGAGTTAATTTACAAATTAGGGCCGGGATAAGCAGACCAGGAGAGGCTGAGGTAAGGAAACGATTTTGTTTGCAGCAATTTTGATTGTGTAAGCCTGATGATATTAAACAACGGGGTTACAAACAAGTTTTCACTGGTTAGCAAGCACATGACTCACGGAAAAGATGTGCTGAACACAAACTAGGCTGTGAGCATTCACGTCACTGAACAGATGCTGATGGGCTACAGAACAGTGTATTTAGAGGTCTGTCTGGCTGTGTGGAGACGGCCTTTGTCTTACCTGGTGAGCTTTAAGGAACTTCTGGTAGGGATGACTCTCGAAGGTCTCCGTCATCATAGCGCTGAACCTTGGACAGTCTTTACCTGGAGACCTCAGCAACTTTAAAACAGCAGTTAAACATCAGTGGAAATAATGAACGTTAACTCGAGGTACTTCTTGTGGGCACAAATGTATGCTCATTTCACACTTTAACACTGTGGGGAATCACAGCTGGGATGCACACAGATGGCCGCATGGAGCTACAGAGAAAAGCCCAAAATAATTTATACAATTTTGTAATCAGCTTTGCGTGGCTGCTGCTGTGAAAAGAAAATATTTATGTGGCTCAGCAGCCCACCTTGTCGAGGGCTCTGGGGATGGTGTGCACTGGAATAGGCCGCCACAGTAACTGGGGCATGATGGGTCTGGTTTGGGGGAACATCCCAGCAAGGCAAGCCTGGGCACTCATCAGAGTGCGGTCGTAGTCAGTACTCCGCACATATATCTGTTGTAATCACAGAGAGTACATGGCATTAAAAAGCATTCATATGCTGGTACTGGAGTGGTTTCACTGATCCGACTATGTGCTGTGTTCTGGGGTAAATGAGGCTTACGTTTCTTTTCTACATTTAGAAATCTCATTAAAGTTTTTGCCTTTATTTTTGCAAGCAGTACTCATCCCAAGTCAACTGAGGTACTTCCTTAACCCAAAGAGTCATAGAAGAGTCAAATGAATGAGAAGGAAAGGGGAGGGGGGGACAATCTGTCTTGCTGCGATCTCTTCTGACATCAGTCTTCCCTCTTCTATAGCTCTCTGTCACTCTCTATCAGGTTTTTACACATCATAAATCAAGCAGATAAGGTTGGATGTTCTTGTGATACCAGGAGTGCTTCTGTTTTGCCCCCCTTTTGTGAACGTAAAACAGACATGGCAACACGCGAAAAGGTATGGCACAAGTTCACTGAGATTTAGGCAAGAGATTGTCAGTGATAAGTTCTGAGAACAGCTGTCATTAGTTGTGGTAATTGTGTTTTGTTTAAGAGAGAAAGACGAGCACTTAAAGCAAGAGAAAAGGGAAGGTAACGAGTATGACAAAGCAGAGGCAAAGAAGAAATTACAAATCTCTTATAATGTCAGTGTGTTTAGGATCCAGCACACAGAAGCTGCATATTTGCTGACAGCTGTACTTTACATGAAGCCCACGGGCTACATTACCCTCCCATGTTTAGCACACTGCACGGTCATGACAGTGAGTTCACCAAAATGAGTCAGGCTCATTAACTTATTGTATGTTTTTACAGACGTGACAGATGGTGACTGCTCGTACGCGCACTTGATTTTACAGGGCACGCATGACAAGAGGCTTAGGAAGCTCACAACAGAGTTCACCTAAACAAAGATGGGGAAGGAAACAGCAATTAACACGCAGATACGCATATGTGTTTGCATACACAGATACACCTACCTCTTTGCTGTTATAGTCTTCACTGAGGAAATTTCCGTAACGCCTCCTTAGAAACCGGCCGAGTTCAAACTGCTGTTTCATGCCCAGCTGGAAGGAAAATTGCCAGCATTTTACATTTTTAGCAGAATTTGACCTTTTGACTGAAAACGCTGCAGATTTATGGTCCTAATCAACCTTTTTACATAGATAAGCAACTTTTACCCTGTTACCAGTGTTTCTCAAAGACAAAATAATGAGTTTATACACTGTAAAGCAGCTAATTGCCCGACAACAGAGCAAAGTCACAGGAGGAAGGAATTTAATTAAAGCCCGAAGTCTGTTAAAAGTGTATTTTATAGTGAAAGATTTTAAGTAAATGAATTCAGCAGTTTTTGAAGTACAGTGATGCATTCATTGTGTTAAGCCTGTGATCCTCCTGTTTATGAATTTCTTGTCAAATTATAAGCATAAAGTCTCTATTATTATTTTTCTTTTGTTTGACTTTTTCACCTATATTTTAGTGAACTGTGTGTCACCCCAGTTCAAGTATGGTGGCCTTAAAGCGCAAAACAAAATAACATTAAAGAGAAAACTAGAAACATTTAGGACATAGAAAGGACATACTTTGTAAACTACTGAAATGTAATTTTCTGTTTTGTTATTAATTTTAAATGTCAGTGGTTTTTTGGGGGGGGGTTTTGGGTTTTTTTTTTTTTTTTTAAAAAAGGTTTATGTAATATTCTTGTGTTCTGTTGTGTAACTTAATTTTTTTTTCCTCTTGGTGTTATTTTCTAATTTGTTTGTTAAGATAGATAACAGCTTTGACTGTTTTGTTGTTTGTTTCTTGCTATGCTGTTATTATGTATTTTGTTTTATTCTTCTCTTTTCTAAAATGCTGTATTGCAATTTCTACAATTTTCGTTTCTTCTGCACTTTAGAGCCTCCGTACCACAGCCCAAATGATTTTGTGTAAAAGAGAAAAACTATTAGACAATTCAGTTTATACAACCAAAATCTCTTTACGTGTTTTGTTAACAACAAAACAAAATGTCAATGACAAATCAAGTACCTCAGTCAACTGTCCGAAACCCTGAGCCCACACTTCCTCCCCATATGGATCCCTGGGATATGACTCAATAGGTGATCGATCTCCGTGCCGGAACACCTGAGCAGCAAAACAGATATTGTCACATGATGCCGTGCTGCTGTGTTAGCATTACACTGCACACTTAAACAAGATTATCACCCTGAGACAGAGGTAATAAATAGAGATCTGTGACTGTGGACAGCGTGGGCAGGATTTGAGGCACAAGTGTCATTCTGATGATGTCATCAAGGCACAATCGTTAGAACTGTTGCATTAGTGTTATTACCTGACAGCTCACTTTCTGAGCCGTGACATAACAGAAAGGTTGAATTAACGGGATTGTGCACACATCTGATTCACTCTTGTTGATCCCACAGTAATTTTACAAACCACTCGAGTGAAACACGTCATAAAAATAACACAATAACACAAGCACAAGTCAGCAAAGATCCAAAGGCTTTTGAATATAATTGCTGCACAACAACATGAGATTTTTTATGTAAAGTAATTAAATCAATAACTAAAAATAATAGTTTTCAAAAAAAAACAAAAACCCAAAGATTTGTGAATCTAAACTCAATGAAATTCAGTGGAGCTGTATACGAAGTTGCTGAAGACTAGCAGGAATTTAGTGGATTTAGCTGATAACACAATTTTACTGTCAAGCAGTTGGTTAAGCCGTAATAGTTATGTAGCAGATATATAATTTTATTGTATGCTGTCCCAAGGTAAGTGGTTAAAGCACTTAAGCAACATACACATACAAGTTTTTTTTTTAAGGATACAAAAAAGTAAAAAATATGAAACGCCAAATCATAAGAATAGTGTGATTTCTTTTTCTTAAATCATTCAGTTGGGTAATAAGGTGTTATGTAAAGAGGTTTATGTATAAAGCTGCAGTGTGTGGGAGAGATATGCTAGACACTGTTGGAGTTTAGGCTCAAAGTAATCCTTTGTTACACAAAAAAGTGCAAAAACAATAATACTGATCGGGCAGGAAAACTACAATGCAATCAGTAACCATGCACAGCAAAGTGTCTTCCAGATTATATAATAATCACAGGATTCAACAAAGAAATGCTGTCAAACATCTTGTGGGGGGGAGGCGACAAATGGGGGAACTTACAGCTACAACAAACTTCAGCACCCGGCACTCAGTCAAACAGATGCAGCAGAGAAGGAACAAACAGCCCAAACTCTTCTGCAACTTCTGCATCTTTTCAGCTAGTCGAGCGTCACCTGCTTTACAAAATTCTTTCACTGAAAGACGAAAAGTATCAAGAAAGTTAATCTATAAAATCACAATTTCCCATTAAATAAGGGAACAAAAAGAAACAGAAACAATGCAGTGATGGAGATAAAGTGGGCTGTGTGTACCAGTCATGATCTTAGGATATGGTTTATATTATTATTATAATATTTTACTCGAAGTACATGTTGACTATGATAAGAGGAATCAACTAAGCATGTAACATAATCATTGAAATAATTATTTTTTTTTTAAATTTGGGTTACTTTGTTCTTAAAAGTTGAAGTCACTTTCAGTAAATTTCCATAATCTTTTAACAAGCTGAGCCACTGATCTGTTGATAATAGTGTTCTTTCTTTCCAGTTAAGAGAAATTATTATTATGTTGTGATTCAAACATTAATTAAAACTTTAAAGCGCAATATGCAGCGTGCGCATGCATGCAACAAAATGCTTTTTTTTTAAATATAAATGAAGATTTGCACTTACCTCAGCTGCTTGTTCACATATTTTGGTGTTGTAGTACAAATGATTCGCAGACATATAGATATATATATGTGTGTGTGTGTGTGTGTTTGTGTGGGTGGGTGTGTCAAATCCTCACTCACACCCAGGCTGACACTAAGTGCATGTTTCAGTAAATTTAGGCAGTGCTTTTATAGCCTCCCTACCTGGCCTTGCGTGAGTGTCGCTCTCTCTCTCTCTCTCCCTCTTTCTCTTTCTCTCCACCTCTCCTCTGGGATTATTGGTCCCAGTCTATCTCCATTGTCAACTGGAGTCCAAGTCACTGTCTCCTTCTATTCCCCGCTGCACACATGACATGACAGCCCGCCACGGCAGGCATTTTTGTGTCAGCTTCTGATCTTATGAAAACGTGTGACCCTTGTGTGGATAATTTCACTTTAAAAGCACCCCCACATTTAGATGCTTTACAATAGCACCATGACAAAGTGTAGATGCACCCACCTGGCTTCTAAAATTGTACTCCTGCATGCGTAAACACACATGTCCTCACTTAAGCACTGGCCCAGAGCCACAAACACTCATTATAACTTGCTATGTCATCCACTGTTGGTTTTGCCCTAAAATTACAGGGCCTGGAGTGTTTTCCCTTACATGGCACACATGTAAGTATCTGTTAGTATCAAAGTAGCTTCATGAGATACAATGGGATTAGTAAGTGTAAAGATTTAGAGCTATGCAGCGTTGCCATCGTGTTTGATAAGTGTAAGATAGCATCTTTTGTAACAAGCAATTTAAAGTATTCACTGAGGTGGCGTGTCAGAGTAACATTTTAGATACTAAATTAGGTTTTATAGATAATGATCTGCAAAGAAAAAAAGAGCATAACTGGCAGCTTGTATACTGAGCGAGAATCCCGTGTACTTAGTTAAAACAACAACAAGATTAAATGTGTCCAGTTCTGCTTTTAGTTTGGTGATAATTTATATCTTTATTCTTCTGTTTGTATAGTTCACTAAAGTGTTTTCTAAAGGCTTGTAGATTTTATCACAATGCCACTTCAGTTGTATATGTATGCAATGCTAATTATGTGTACTTTATGCAAAGACTAAAATGCTGTTAGTTTTTGTCCTTTTAATGCAGACTGGGATTTATTTTCAAGAAGACAAAAAAATCAGGTATTATTATTTCTTTGCCTTATAGTAATTTTTACAGTGTCACACAGTATTAACAGAAACACACTGGATTTAAAGTATTTTTAGTTGCCACAGTTTAGCTTGTAACCTTAGTGTAATTGGTTTTGCCCTCATGTTTCAAGTATTTTACTTTTTTTCTCTGCTTTCCATGTTTCGCCTCTCTTTGTCTTCTTGTTTCTCTGCGACTTTATTCTTTTCTGTTTTTTCTTAATTTAAAGGTTAGTCCTTCACATGCTTCTGTGCTATTACTTCCTCTCTTTGTTCTCTTCACACCCACTTTAGCGTCTGATTCAGTTCACCTGAGCCTTATTAACATTCTCCCTAGTGTGTAATCTGTGTGTTTTCCGTCAATCTTTTCCATATCATCATGTGATCTACCTGTTTATTCCTGGTTATTTTGCTTTCCTGGTTTCCTTGTTCCCTTTCTGGAAACTCTGCGAGACACTTGAGAGTTCTGCATGTTCCTGCAGAGCCTTTTGTTCTGTATTTTTCTCTAAGTCATTAAAGAACATTTTATTTGACTGCCTGCTTGTTGGTCCTTTTTAATGTTCTGCATGGGGACCATTAAAGAACTTTACCTTAAAGAACTTGTGATAAAGTCCATTGTAGCAACTATAATGCCAGCTTTTAAAACGTATATGTGCACTGACGTTCAGCATATGTCGGAACTAATTTAAAACTCTGATAATGTGCAGTGGTCTGTGTGTACATCTGTTTAACCCCTTCAATTCCACACCACAGCACTACACAGTAATCCTCTCACTGATACACAAACACAGACACACACGCATGGGGGCAACATGTGTGTGATACAGACTTTGGTACAGGTTGGCTTTGAAAAGCACCCCTTTAAAAATGGGTCAGTGAGTCCACCTGCGCTCATCTCACAGTAACATATACATATATTTGCATATCCATTTAGGGTTTTTAGTGGAGGATAATAAATGCTTTTTACAATATGGGGCCAAAAGAAACTCATATATAATGTAAAATCACATCACCACATTTGCATATTTGTTTGAAAAATGCTAAAATTCACACACTGGTTCATTGAAGGGTCGCAAAACATGCATGTACACGCACACACTCTCTCCCTCTGTTGCTCTCATAAGCATAAAGCACCAACACATACACACAGGCAGACATCTCTCACTCGATCAGTTTCCCTCCCCCGAGTGGCTATAGTGTGGTTTTTCCCTTTTTTTTCTTCTTTTCTTTCGTTTTTTTTGTCTTTGTTGAAATAATTGCAGCGATTTTCAAGACCGTCGCCATGGCAACGCAGAGGCTGATGCGTGTTGACAGAATCTGTTGCAGGGCGACCGAGAGACTGAAAATGGGAGATAAGAGGTGGGAGGAGATGTGATGAGTGGCGTGTATGCGTGCACATGCATGTGTGTGTGTGTGTGTGTGTGTGTGTATGTGTGTGTGTATGTGTGCGTGTGTACGCACTTGTGTGTGTGGAGCTGATGATGGTGTTGGCGGTATTAGTGCTTCAGTCCATATGATGAATGGAGACGAGCAGTATGGGACATCTAGAACGAGCCTCAAGATCAGGAGTGAACAGTTATGAGTGTATGAGAGAAGAGCTGGTGGTGGGGGTTGGGGGGAGGAAGGGGGTGCTATTTTAGTCTGGGCGTTGTCATGGAAACTGCAGCCTCACTACAAATGGAGACATCCAGAACACATGGATCGTCAAACAAATGGCGTGCGTAAGGCTCAGCGTGAAGCTACGCCATGGCTGTGCGACACTATGCCATCTGAGTCGAACCCACCCCCACCCACACAGACACTCACACCCCTCTGCAGCCTGATAACAGTGGCATCTTCTTCATCGCAGA
>NW_005187624.1:494742-510221 GCF_000239375.1 Pundamilia nyererei | reverse complement strand
GGGGGGGGTTGCTTTTAGGGGCCAGAGGAGATGGACAAACGGTTGGAGTCACTAAGTGAGTCAGGAGTCTCAGTGACAGGCAATGGTGTCCATTCAGTGAGTCGCAGCCCCTCTCTGTCTGTCTTTTAATTAACAGTCTTCCCTCCACTCCTCTGCTCTTGTCTCTTCTTCTGTCTGCCGCTTAACTCTCCGTCTCTCTCCCATCCTCTTCCTCTTCGCCTCTATCTCCCCCCTACCCCTCCTCCATCCCCCTCTCTGAAGGACGGAGGTATTCCCACATTTCTCCGTTGCTATAGCAACACTGCAGCGAGAACAGGAAAGAGAGGACGCAGAGGCAGGCAGAGACGAGGGTGGGGGTGGTGGTACTGGGAGGGTGGAGACACGGTCAGGAGTTGGGGTAGAGAGGATGAGAAGGAGGGGTGTGGAAGCGGCCTAAGATGAGGGGATGTGTGAACAATGCTAATGCTAATGGTAGCAGCAGCAGCAGCAGCAGCAGTAGAGCAGCCAAGTGATGGTGAATTCCCCTCTCATCATGCTGGGTGCAGACTCACATGCCACAGTCTCATTTGCATAAATGTCACTGAGAATCTATTTTCTCTGTATGTTTCTTATGATCACTGATGTTGTGCACAAAGTGATACTGAAGACTGTGTCCGCTTGGCCATTTGTTTTTTTTTTCTATAGAAGTCGCCTCTAGTTTCAATCATTTCTCAGGCATTGTTAAGAAGAAAAAGGAAACAGACTAGCCTACCTGGTGTATCTAGCTGGCAATGTGCTACATGCTTATTTCACTGTGATTCAATCAGCATAAACTGGTGCAGGTCAAATGACCCATTAGACAAAGATGTATCTGTGTAGATCACGCACAGAAGCCATGTGAAGACCACAGCTATTTCATATCGATGTCATCATCCCCTTCAATCAGAACAGAACACAATCTCATTATCTCTTCATATATATCGTAAGCCAACAGAACAAAGCAGTGTTGCATCAATTTCCCAATATGTAAAGATGTGAAGCAAGCAGCAAAGCTCATGTGGCCTGCAAACAAGCGCCCACATCCTTCCCTTTCCTCTATAAAATTTTGACTGCTTGTGCAAAACTCAGTAGATCAGCCCTGAGTGAAACAAATATATCATATCAAATATGTATCATGTAACCCACAAACATGTATGACTGCTTAGACTGTTAGGTACCTGGAGTACTCTGCTGCATGTCAACAACCTGGCTGTCTACTCAGTCAGTAACTCTTGTTGTCAATATTCTTAACCCCCTCAGGACAAAAACGTCCATCTTTAGGAAAAACAGAGAATAAGCAAAATGGGTGGGAGGGCATCTAAAATCTGGAGAGGTAAGTGTATTCTATTCTCCATGAATCATCTTTTTAAATACCAAGAAAAATCTCATGTTTTTGATACAAATAAAAAGACAATCCACCTTTTCTTAGGAACTCTTTTCATGCACAAACACATTTTCCTCTGAATATATATCAAGTTTAGAAAACACTTTGCTAATATCAGATAGAAAAACATTTTGATAGCACACAATGTAACAATTTTGCTTACATCATTTATCTTGGAGTCAGAGTGAATCTCTTTAGGCATTTTAGAAAATAATAAAAAAAAAACTGGACAAGCAACTGGTCAGTTTCAAAAATATCTTCAATACAAATTAATTTACAAGGAAATTAATATTTATATTATATATTACTATATAAATAATGTATTATATTCATTACTTATATTCAACACCCACTAACTCTCACAAAAGTCAGTATATCTTTCATTAGAGAAATTACAGTCTTGTACATTTTGATCACCGTATCATATTTTTGGTAAACATGGAAGTATCTGTTTATATCTGTGGGCATCGATGATATCAATTTTGCCTGTCTATGGAGAACTGTTCTGCTATTAAATTATTGTTTTCATTTTACTATTTGTGTAATTAAACTTCAAATCATAACCCCCTTTTCTGAAAAAATGGGGCTGATGACCAGTTTAAAGGGTTTTCCACACATTCTGACTAAACAAAAGCTAACCCATCAAAAGGAATCCTTAAAATTGCCAGGCCCACAGTTGGTACTACTGCAAGAAATGCACCAAACTAGAACAGGGGTATGGTATACTACAATGTTCAACACAACTGGCTCGACAATGACCCATACCTCAGTTGGCAATAGTGGTGGCAGTAGTTTTCATCTTTTGCTCTTAGTTCAGGCTTTCTGCTTCAGGTCTCACATAAAAAGGGGGCATTTCACAGGTCACATGATTCTTCATGCACACAAAATGATGCCTATGAGTGTCACCTAATTATGATAACATGTTGATTAAAATCTATAAAGAACATAAAAAGTAACTGCAAAAATGTGACACTCTTACAAAAAAGACGAGGTTAACTCTGCAGAAAATTATGACATGCGGATTTAGTTCACACAGTGGTAAAATAAAAATTTTAAGTTAATTATTTTATTACTGAGTGCGCTCTCAGTGCTACTGTTTATGTCCAAGGCGACCGCAGCAAATTAGAGTTCTGAAACTTTAAAATGGATCCGTTTAGTCATTAAAAGTTACTGTCCCACAGCCTAATAAAGACGACATTGAAATCACTTTAGTTTGTTAGCAGATCAAAGTGAAATAAATCTTAATTTGACTGAATGGATTTAAATGTGTGTCCTGTTTCCTAGCAGCTTCCAGCAGTGTAAAACAGATTAAGCAGCAGATTAGAATCAAGAATAAAAACATTTGGACATTTTATGAATAACAAAATGAATACATGCACATTCTAGTGGCAATGCAATTGAAAAAATTCTTTAAACAAAAGAATCTTTGAAAAGGTGATCATTCGAACAGAAACTCACGATATAAACTGAGGTTGTGTATTCAGTATAATTGATCACAGTGATTTATCCAGGTAAAAAGAGAGCCGCTTTCATAACACAGAGAATTCTGACTTTAAACTCGACAAAGGTTCCTAATCTACTGGTTCTTAAGGCAGCTCCCTAACACGAGAAGAAATTTTTGAGCACAAATCTGAGAAAACTGTGTTGTTTGTTGTTCTTCTACAAGCTTAGCCCACACTTTGCTGGAATGACTATGAATAAGCAGACTTGGTCACATGTGTGCTGCTGCACTGTTGTATTGTTGGGCATTTATTATAATTTCTTCCACTGTTTGGGAGATCAAATTCTCAGGTCACTTTGTTGCTTAACATTAAGATGGATCTGTTTTGACTGTGCTTGTCAGTTGGGCTTTCTGTCTAGTGTTTGCATTTTCTCCCTCAGCTTGCTTAGATGTTATGTCTTCTTTTATAACTCCAAAGTTACATGTTGTAGGTGATTCAGTGTTGCTAAATTGGCAGTATAGTATTAGTGTAAGCAAGGCAAGGTACAAGGTGTTATCTCAGAGATGACAACCTGTCCAGACATGTCCATTGTCACCTGGGTTGTCACAGTTAACATAATAATTAGGCTATAATTATTAGATAATATACCGTATTTTATGCTAAAAAATAAAACTAGGATTCAAGGACATAGTTACAAGTTTAGCTTTAAACTCAAACTTTAAAAAGGGAAGCAATTTACGGTAATTGTATACGTCATTTGCCACAAACACTGAATGTTTTTTAAGTGCATAATTGTGCATAACAATTATGTATAAAAATACTTAATGACAAATGAGTGTACATCAAGCATCAGCTGTGCTATTTCTTACTCTTGCTAACTAAGCTAGCTTTGTAGGGCTAACCACTGCTACAGTGTGTAATTTTTCCACTTTTGAAAAAAAAAAAAGTATGAATTCAAAGATTTAGAAGTTATTCACCGAATTCATGAGCAGTGGAGTAGCAGGTGAGCTGATTTTACCTTTGGACAGGAGATTCAAAATACCATTCCCTGGCTCATGTCAAGTTGTTGTGCTAAGCTATCTGCTTGCTAGCTGTGGCTTCATATTTTGCTCCTTCACTGGCTTGAGTGCTAGAGCTGAATATCTGAATACCACTACAGCATCAAAGTAGGCTAAAAGTCTCTACATAATTCATAGTGCTATTAAATGCATAGAGTGCCACAACATTAACAAGGCAAAGTAGAGGCATTGCCCTATACCTGCAGTTACGGCAAATCAATATTCAAGTAAGTGTAATAATCTAATAACAACATTAGCTCCACTGCCTGAAAAATGTGTTAGTATGTGGGAGTGAATGCACTGGGGAACAATTTACTACAGATCTTCCTCCAGTAAATACATAGGATGTGTCAGTTTACGATGTATGCTGGAAAGAGAATATTAATAGGAAAGTAATTACTTTAAACCTCCTCACCCACCATATACCTTCCCTACAGTGTAACAAACACTGGTGAGGTTTCTTTGTGTTATATTGTGGTAGCACATAACATGATTATAAAGCAATATAACAAAGCCTGCTTTGTGTTTTTTCAAAGAGGCTATTTCAGATTGTCATTTGGATTCATCACCAAGAGATATTTTTGTCTCTGACCTAATACAGAAAATTAGACTCTAAAATGGTCTGATGTGTTATTAATAATAGTCAGATTTCCAAAGCACCTTTATATTATTTTTACATTTTGAACAGCCCTACCTTATATACATTATTTTATGCATAAACAGTCGTAAGAAATACTAATTTCAATAAAAGTATTTGCGCATGAGTAAAAACAGCTTAGAACACAAGCAAACCAGACATAAGTTGCCATCAGCCTAATTCCCCACACACATAAAGCAGCGGCTCTATTTCCAAACCCATTTGGCAATATTCAGTGGAGAGAAAGATATACAGCTTTTTTTTCCGGGTGACAAGTCTTGTTGGTCAGGTTGAGTGTTTTATCCCCAGTAGAGGGAAAGAACTGTCTGGGGTTACAAGGGCTTCTGAGTGCTTGCAAGTTACACGAGATGGCTATACATGTCTAGCAAAAAGAGTCTCCCTATGGTATGTTTGTTTATCTTCTATGCCTGGATTAATAATTGAGTTCTTTTGGGTGAAAAATGAAACTGTATCACCAAACAAAAAAGATCTGCTCAATGCCTCTTAATAATACTGAGGGGGTCTAAATATAGACCAAAATAAAAGCAAAGCACTGTATGTTCAGTACAGTATAAAAAAGCCCTCAAAGTACATCAGTAGTAAGCACATACTTTCATGTAACAGTCAAAAATGAATCTTTAAAGAGCAGACTTTAAATCAAAGGGCCACTGGTTTCCTTTTACCCGTCTTGCATAAACTATACCCAAGTGGGTCAATGTCACATTTTTCTCATATAATTCCATACAGCTTTTCTCATGCTTCCTTAGTCAGAGTTAAGCCCGACAGTAGTTAGTGAATCTTCACATTACAATGAATAAATAGGTCATAGGTTGTACTTTTTCACACATTCATATCGAACATTTTACTCTTGTGTTTTACGCATGCATTTGTCCCTTCAACCTTTAAAGTGTGAAGAAATAAAAAGGCCTTTGCATTTCCATGGCTCCTCGATGCAGCCCACAGACTCTGACACCTCTGCTTCACAGTGGAGTTTATGTTGTGTCAGGTTCCCCACAGATTCTGCAGTCTGTCTGTGGGCCAGGGGAGCTGGGGGAATCCCTGGAGAAACACACAGCTGGGAGGTTATTGAATTTGAAGGGAGAAGGGAAGAGGAGAGGATAGTGCAGGCACAGTGGATTTATAGGAAATGACTGCTCTACAACTGTGCAAAGGAGATGTGATTGCACAGGGAGAATTTTGCAAACAGAAATCAGGTTTTCCTCTTTCCCTTTTAATAGAAAGCACAGTTTAAAATTACAAGTGGAGATTTTTGTTGATATATAAACCTCCTGTGGACTGTGGTTGTTTCTTGCTGCAAGGGATGAAACCGGTATTTTAAATTCCACCTTTGCTAATTTAAATGTACCCCTCTTGCATTACATTATATGCACGCCAAGATCACAGAATGCTAAAAATGTATTCGCTTTTGAGCATTTCTCTTTCATCTTCGGCACATTTTAATGCATTTTTTTCTGCAGCATACACACTCTTTTCTCGCTCTCACACCCCCCTCGCTCCATGTGAGTATTGCTCTTTTCAAACATGGCAGAAAAAGGACAAATTCAAGTCAAGTCTTGCACATTCTCCGTACCATATGTTTGCTCGCTATTAATACAAGCTGACAAACAGGAAAAATGCTACAGAACAGATAATTATAATATGCTTCAAGATGTGTCATCTCATGGTGTTCTCATGGTGTTACAGAACATTTTGATGTCTTTACTGGCTTCAGAAATACTTCAATAGAGCCTAACCATATTATACTGAAGCTGTGTTGTCTATTGCTATTTTGGTGTGCAAGCCTTTAACATTATGTGTAAGACATCTCGTGGGGACTGAGGTCTCTGGAGACCGGAGTACAAGCCAAGGACAATTACATTCAAGAAAATGACTTTACATAGTGCCCCCAAAGATATTTCAGATACAATCTCCCCGATGTAAGGTCCAAACATTTTATCTAAACACATTCAGATTCATGGTTATGGCTTATAGCTGATGCAACAATGCTTATTCCTTTGAACTTGTTTTATAATGCGGCTTGAACTTATGATACATCTTGCAGACAAGACTGTGATTGCGTATACAGTCTCACCTCATTTCACTTAGCTTAAGAACACTTTACAACACACAATCAACCCTTTCAGAAAAAGAAGTAGTGATAATGATGCAGAACAAGAAGAAGCCACAGTGTCAGGCACATAGTTCTGTTCATGTTGGTGTCATAGCCACTGAGTCGTTTCACAGTTGCCTTGCATGGAAAATGTCTAATCACCGGAAAGAAGTGATTGTTTGTTTGATTTCCCTTTTTAGCCTGTTTGTAAATTTATACTAGTAATAAAAATTGGCAGAGTGGGTAATTTATAATTACCCTAATATAACACAAAGCACCAGTTGATTTACTAACGTGGTTTCCACGCTATAGTGATTCCAGAGTTGTTAGTTCTTTTTGTTGAATTTGTTAGATTGTGATTGGCACACCAGCACCTCTTATTCAATTAGTACACCTTAATTATGGACTTAGTGGTATGACCTTTGTGTACCTTCTTTTTTCTGTATAGCTCAGTTAAAGCAAATGCAGCTAGTATGAAGTGTGTGTCAGTTGTACTTTGATGTAGGCCAACTCTAGACTGCAGGTGATGTTGTGGAGCACTTTGTGTTAAATGTTTGTTCTTTAATTGCAATGTTGCTAGAAAGATCATTTCCAAAATAAATGATAAAAATGTATCTGTTTTTATGATTTCAATCAGCAAAGTATAACAGATCATTTTTCACATGGCAGCACCTCAACTCATTTAGGTGTAGACATGGTCAAGTCAACCTGTTGACATTAAAAAACAAATATCGAAATATTAGAGAAAAGTGACTTAAGTAACTCTGAATGTCCTTTTACATGGTTGGTGGTGCCACGTGGCTGGTCTGAGTATTTGAGTATTTCCTGGGGTGTTCTAACATAACCATCTCTATGGTGTACAGACAACGGTCAGAAAAAACAGAAAATCGTTCATTTAGTTCTCAGGACTGAAATACCAGAGGTCAAAGGAGAATGCCCAGACTGCTTTAAGCTGGCAGTAAGGCTACAGTCACTTAAATATTCACTGATTACAACCAAGGTATGGAGTAGAGTGTATCTGAGTGCACAACGCTGTGAAATAAGCTTAAGCAGCAGAAGAAACTGGAAACTGAGGCTACAGTTCACACAGGCTCACCATAATTGGAGAATAGAAAATTGGAAAAGCATTGCCTGGTCTGATAAGTGTCCAATTCTGCTGCAACATATGATATATATCAATATAATAGGGTTTGAATTTGGCATAAACGACATTGCTCATGGTGGTATAATGGTGTGGGGGATATTCTTTGTCACACCTTGGGACCCTTAGTACACACTAAGCATCGTTTAAAAACATCACAACATACCTGAGTATTGCTGCTGATCATGCCCATCATATTATAACCACAGTGTATCCATCTTATAATGCTGCTTTCAACAGGATAACCTGCCATATCAGAAAGTTCAAATCATCTCAAAGCGGTTTTTTTGAACATGAAAATGAGTTCACTGTCCCCAAATTTCAAGGTTTTGGAATGTGGTTTCACATCATCATCACCTGTGTGATGTTATCATGTCAATATGGACCCAAACCTCTGAGCAATGCTTTTAGCATCTTGTTGAATCTATGCTATTAAGAATTAAAACAGTTCTGAAGACAAAAGGTGGTCCCAGCCTGTACTAACTCTAATAAAGTGACCAGTGAGTGTATATAGCCATGTTTGCTATAATTCTGTAAGAAAAAAAATTACATTTCCGTACTAAAAGATACTTCTAAATGTAATTATTTTTTAACATGACTGGGGCAAGCCATAGTGTTGATCCAAAACCTTATTTTGAAAGTATTTCCTCTTTCCTGATTAACCTCTGAAAAAGCAAACGTGTGTAGTAAATGAAAAGTAGGTCAGAAAATAAAGTTTAAACACAATTATACTTGACATATTTTTCCTTTTATATTATAAAAGTTCACGCAATAACTTATTTGAAAGGTCATTTGTCATTTTAAACTTGTTAATGCATTTCATATTTAGAATAGTTGTGGTTGTGTTCTGTAGGATGAAATCACAACAAAAAAGGAAAGTGGTATGTTTCTAATAACAGACTATATCCTTACAGGAAGCAGAAAACTGAAATCACACAAATAGTAAACAGCGAAATAAAATACCTCTCAGTCACTGCATGACAGTCATTGAAGTGTAAATATTGCACATGTTGATTTTGCTATAACTCAAGAAATACACTCTTCTGTCACACTGTGTACCTGGATGAATTTCTGAGGGGGGAAAAATGACATTTAATGACAATCCATAAAGGCCCAAACTGATAATACCACATACTAAGATACAACCAACAACTGGAAATAAAACACAAAAGAAAAAGAAAAGAAAACACATGACATTTTTATATATAGTTTTTTTGTGTAAAGGAATCTAAAAGTTCTGTTGCTTTGCACATTTCTCTTTCAAATCTTTTAAAGCAGACTATCTTTTTAATATTGTTTTATCAAACAGAACAGCTTACCTTTAAAGAACCAAAAGGTCAGTCCACTTTCTTGTCTCGCAATTTGGTGTCTCAGATACCATAATCCATTTCATTAAGGAGTTTTGCCTCCAACAAACCAATAAATGTCACTTGGACAGAAGCATCCATTGTAAGCAATGGGTGATGCAGAGAGGATACAAACATGTCAGAACTCCATCTGTAGCCAAACTCAATGCTACAGTTAGGTACAGATGATCGGTATGTACAGTCTCAAGCTTGTCAACTTCATTAAAAGGGGTCATATAGTTCTGAACATTACGAGAATGAGCTTTCTCTGCAGTAGCATCGAACACAGAGTACAATGGCAGCCACAATACTAAGATGCAACAAAAGCCATCTGTGTTTCCTTCAAACGTTAATAATAACAATGATAACCTTGCATGTCGTGTTTTACGGATGCTCAGAGATTTGAAAGGAACATTTCCATGCTGATTAGGTGAGTCATCATCATCATAATAAAACATTGCTACAGTAATGTTCAGGTAAAAGATTTGTTCCACGGTTAACGTGGAGAAATGTACCCTCATTCCCGGCACACAAGGAGGTATCTAGTATGCTCTTTGAAATTTGACGACGGAGCACCAAATGTAGCACATCAAGGGGGCAGCCATATGTTACGTCTTTAGAATTAATTTAGATTCTTTTTGTGTCTCTGTGGGGATACAGTCAAATCCTGCCCTCTAAATCTGTTGGACAGGTTGCAGATTTACATTGACTATATTTTTAAAAAAAAATTATATTTATGACCAGAAATAATAACATAAGGTTGAGAAATAATAGAGAAATGGCTGCAGTTTAGACAATCCAAGTTACAAAAAAATCAATACACATGTTCAAGGCATACTTGAAAAATGCCTTAGCTTGCTAGCATTAGAAGATGTTCCTTTCACAGATATAACAATGTGAGAGCCGATTCTGGATTTTGTCTAGCAGCATCACTCTTATTATCATCACTGTTACTATCAATACTTCATTTTATGCCTTCTTCCAGAACGCATGAGCTCATTGCTAATGGCAAAATCCTTCTTTTGAATAGAAAATACCTCATATACAATGTGTAGCTTTGAGGGACACACACACACACACACATCCCAGCAAAATTAGACCTTCATTACAGTCAACACTGATTTTCCATTGTCTGGAATAACTGGTTACTTGTCCAGTTTGCGCTCAATTGCAACAAACATTACTTTTCCTTAATTGTCTGTTCACATTTCAAACTTTGTCAGCACAAGAGCAGAAGAATTACCATGGGCGAAGACTAATTTTTGACAAACCCGCCTTCATTAAAGGATTAGATCATGAAAACATTCATCTTCCAAAACCAGAAGTGTAGCCCATCCACAGGCAAGTCGCTAAAAGCCTGTCTGACCGCGTTAACAGGACAGACAGTACGTGTCATTACCAGGGTGACTAATGGCTAAACCACTAACCATACATTCAATCCAGGTTTTAGCACAGAGAACGGCACAATGTCTCACTCTTAACCTGCGTGGTTGCCATATTGACCCGATACAACCCAATATATGATTGATTTATTTCACACGTAATGATACATGGCTAGACAACTGTACACATTATATCAAACTAACAAAAATAAAGAAATACATAGTTGAAACGCAAGAAGCGTAAATGGCATTTAACATATGAAAGTTACACTTTAAAAATGTGGATCTTACAATTGTCATACAACCAGACATTATTATTATTAATATACTGTACATTTCCTTTCATTCCAATCTTCTTAAGATGGATGTTCACTCCCTTCTTGAAAGCTGCTGCAGATAGATGTCGACTCATCCTTATGACAGCATTTCATGGCATGATTATGGTAACCACGAGCAAGGAGATCATATCAAATTCCAGTCTAAAAGCAAATATCTGGCTACTGATCTGATTCAAATAACACATTGTCAACACTTTAATTTACCCTTACAGGTCATTGCATTGGATTACCTGTTCGTGTTTGTTTTTACCATTAATTGATGCTGGCATTTAAGTATCGGAATTGTCAATTCAAATACCAAGAAGCTGGCTTTTACAAAATACATAATACACTTTCAGAACACAAAAGTTTGTAATGATTATTACTGAAACAACAGACAAAAGTTTGTCAAACAGAGATCTGCATTTACTGTAATACAACCTAAATGGACTTTATGCCACAAAGCCAATTCAAAGATTCACAATGAGTGTTGCAATTGAGCCCTTATGTTTCTGAGAAGTAGCCAAACTTAAAACATATCATAACAAACCTCAACTATCGCCGCCCCTGATTATTCACAAAGAAACAAACTATACCAGCTTATACATCCACCCCAAAATATGTCTGCATCAGAGTCTGCAATGATACATATTTAGATGAAAATATATTTATATAATTTGTGGATTTTTCACAGTAGTTTGCACTGTACCCTTTTGTCCATCTATTTATGCCTACATAATTTTCACCTTGAGGGAGTCTTTTGAGTCACTAGAGAGAGAATGTGGCTCGTGGTTTTTTGAGGAAGAAAAATGTCTCTTGGATTTTATTCTGCAATATCTCTGATCTTCAGTGTGGCAAGTGCTGTGCGTGTCTTTCAACTCTGCTGGCCAACAACGGTTTGGGGACTGATTACTCTGAAAGGCTATTTTTTTTTTCCTATGAGGACACAGCTTGTAGAAACTGCAAAAAACATTTGCTTTGGCACAGATTTACATTGTAGCAATGTCCATTCCTTGATCTCCATGGCCATGATCGTTACTACAAACACAAGTGGGCCATTGTGGTAATCCTTGGCTCAGTACACTGTCACAGATAAGTCTATGTGTTTGTGTATTGCCGTTTCAGTCTATCCTCTTTCCTAGTGTAATGTCAGTGCACTCTAGTGTCTAATCATTCTGCGCATAAACCCAAGATCAATCCCCTCTCTGTCGTCAACTCTCTCTCACTCACTCTCACTCAATACTCTCACTTTTGCTGTTAGATTTGAGTCTCTTGTACATTTTCCTTCGAACTCCCCTTGAAAAGAAGAGGTTCCATTTGTGGATTCTGGCTTTGGCCCATGAAACCCTTGATCGATCCATGTAAGCCCATGGTAGGCATAGGCAGAGACATGGGGAGTGGTGGGGACATCGAACTGGGGATGGTGTTGGTGCCGTTGCCTGATGAGGTGAGCAAGTTGGATGTTGAGATCGGGACAGAGGTACAGGAGATGGGAATATCTTGACCTTGCTGGCTCTTGTTACTCAGGATCCCTCCTGGCCCCATCCCTTCAGTGCCAATACTAAGACCCATCACATTGTTGTTAAAATGATGTGTCTTGTAGTAATGGTTTAGCGTATCGGTACGACCAATGTTGGGAAGGTTGACTATTTCTGGATGATGTATCCGTAGGGTTCCTTCTCCACCTGTTCCAGAATTCATTGTCGAACCACCTGAGATGCCACTTCCTGCTCCGGCTCCGATCTCATCCTCTACATTCACAATTTCAATGGCTCTGGCTGGTCCGTGGTGCTTGTGTAGCTGGTGTTGCTTACGGAGTTTATAGAAGACCACCAACATTACTGCTGCCATGAAAGTAATGGCCACAAAGCAACCAATGATGATCTTAGTTGTTTTCATTACATCATCCAGGCCTGGAATGTTAGTTACATGTTCTGGGGGCTCAGTCACTGTATTTCCAGGAGCTCTATTGATTCGTGGAGACAGTGAGGAGAGAGAAGAGAGAGAAGGCGTTATAGTAACACCAGGTTGGTGGACAGTAGGATTAGGAAAATCTATGAAGGTCTCGTTAATATACTGTCTTGCAGACTCCTCCTCGTCTGTTCTTGGCTCTAGTGTTTCCACAGTGACGGTGGTGAAATAGCTGTAGGTGTTGCTGGGGTCTGAAGCAGATACATTGAGAACGGCGGATGCAGTGGTATTTCCAGCAGAGTTGGTTACCATGCAAGTGTACTGTCCTGTGTCTTGCATGGTCACATTTGTGAAGTTCAGTGTTCCGTCATGGAGCACTGAAATCCTAACTCGGTATGATCCGTGGGTCATCAGCGTGCCATTTGGAGTGAACCAGTTCACGGAGGTCATTGACGTTCCAGTACGACATTTCAGCTCAGCAGCCATGCCTTCAGTGACATTGAGGTCAGTGGGTGGCTCAACAATCACTGGGGCATAGCAGGTAAAGTGGCTCTGGTCTAGTTCTCCAATGTACTTGCCCTTTAGACCTGGGGGTGCGTGGCAGCGAGCACAACAAGTGGTGTTGCTGGGAACTGTTTCTTTCAGCCACCAGCTGAGCCAGAGAACGTCACAGTTACAAACCCAAGGGTTATGGTTTAGATGTACCCTCTCCAACTGGTGCAGAGGGGTGAAGAGGTCATGAGGCAGGGAATGCAGGGAATTGTGAGAGAGGTTCAGCTCCTCCAAGTTTTTGAGGTCATCAAAGGCATTGCGTTCAATGACTGACACTCTGGAGTGCATTAGCCACAGCTTGCGAAGTGAAACTAGACCCTGGAAGGATCCAGGCCGGACTATCCCGAGCTGGTTCCCTGATAGCTCCAACTCCTCTAGTCGCACTAATGGGGTGAGGTTAGGTATGTCCTTCAAGCCACACATGCCAAGATTCAAGAAGCGCAAGTTTATCAGACCTTCAAAGGCAGCCTCTGAGATGAAATCCAGCTTCCTGAGTTCCCCTAGGTCAAGACGCCGTAAAGAGGGAACACGATGAAAGGCAAACGCCGGCAGCGTCTCGATTGGGTTGTTTCTTAGCCATAGTTCCCTTAGCTTGCTTAGATACTCAAAAGCTTGGGATGGCACCACTGTAAGACGGTTGTCAAAAAGCTCCAGTGTATTGAGGTTAGGAAGACCATTAAAAGCTCCCACCTCAATCTGTCGGATGTGGTTCTTTGAGAGCTGGAGGATTTCCAAATGTCGCAGATGCTTAAATGTATCAGACTTGATCACCTAGTGTGGAAACAAATAAAAGGGAGGCATATTGTAGCAAAATTAAACATAATGCTCTCAAGGTATCTATCTTTAAAGTCTTAATGTGTTTTCCATTTGTGGATGAAACCAAAATTACCTGAATTGAGTTCTCTTGTAGATTGAGGTATCTTGTGTTCTCTGAAATACTGTCAGGGATTTGATCTAAACTCCTCCTTGTACAGATGACACGGCTTGCCTGATTGGAGCAGATACAGGGGGAGGGGCACGGGGGTGCTGCCTCTGTCAGCTGAGGTCCATGGTTGTGAAACCACAACAAAAGTTGGACCAACCAGAGGAGGGGGAAAGGGGTACCTGGACTGGTCACCATGACAACACGCATGGCAACTGAGTCATGACCTACCCCTATTGCTAAGAAGTTGATAGGTCACCTCCAATCAAGCGACTTCAGGTGCTTATCTTGATGTTCATATTTAACGCTCTGATTCTCTTTTGCTCCTTCAAGCAGCCACTTAAAAACTGAGGAAAAAGTGCAATGCTATATTAAAGACTTTATCAATAATAGATTCTTACTTTGCTTTTGCTCATAGTTCCTTGGTAATCAAATACTTGGGCTTTCTCAATTTTTCATTTTAGAGAACTCTGCATTTTCTTCCCATGACAATTATTAGAAGAGAAATCAAATTTAGGAGAGGATTTGCTTGTGAAAGTGTTGTCACGATGGAGACTGTTGGTTCTCCCTGTAAGGGAAGAGACAAAAGAAGAGAGAGGAAGGAGGTCAAGTGAGTGCACAGTGCAGAAAGATTTACTTTACAAGCCTAGCACACACATGCGACTATTTGCAGAACTGAACTGAAAATCTCTAAATATCACCAATATCTCCTCTGGAATAATGGTACAATTTTCTATTCTAAAGACATGTCTATCAACCACTGAGTCAGCTGCCATTTAGGTTTAAACCTAACATCAGGGTCATGGTCTGAAATGGACACAAAATTCTAAAACTGCAAGTTGGGTCACAAGTGCTGCAGCATCCACTTTATGATACTGGCATTCTTCAAGCCAAATACGCACTGACAGAGGTAGACTCTCACATTCCCAAAGAATGCAAAGTGGTTGTATGCAGTTACAAGTCCATGTGGCCCTAAGGTTAATGCAGAAATTCATGCAATCCATCATGAATCAGCAGCACAGCATTACAAATGAGGTAACAAATGATGCCTGCATGCAGTAGTTTAGAAATTAAGACATGAAGGAATGATTATTGACTCTTGACATTTTACTGCAATGCACATGCGGTGCCCAATATGCCACGCTAAATCGGACAAGATTCCCCCAACAACTAAAACTGATGAACCAGACATGAATATGACAACTGGATTATACAGAAAGAGGAAAAAATGGTGCAAAATAAGCCTTTCTGTTTGTTTG
>NW_005187624.1:474608-494722 GCF_000239375.1 Pundamilia nyererei | reverse complement strand
GGGGGGGGGTTGAATTCCTGAATGTGCATTGTGTTTTTCTAAAGCCTTGTTTTTGGTTAATCGAGTGTCACACACACACATCTTGCAACAGAAATGGCTGCGAGCATCAGCAGACTCACTAAATTTAGAAATGCTTGGGCTGTTCCCCTTATAATGATTAGAAAGAGAAAGTGCTCATTGTTTTCTCAAGCACATAATTCTCGTCACTATGACTCTGGCAGTCACAAGTCTGTCATGTCTGAGAACAAATGATAAAAGATCCTTGTTTCCTGACACTAATATAAACACAATGTCACCTCTATCGATATGGCATTTAAAATAACTCTTGGATGCATTTTAAAAAATAAAAGAATCTCTTATTAATGTAATAAACTGTTTATTCTTTCTTTTTTTATGAAACAGCTCCATGGCAGTCCTTAGCATCTCCTCTCCTATGCAGCGACGATGCATGCGCCTAGAAACACTGTTGCTGTGGCAACCTGCTCACTCACCATCTTGTGTTTTTACTGTCCAGTGCCCTATTCCACATTACTGTGTTTAGCTGAGCTTGATCAACATTTTGTGTCCAAAATGGATAAACAGCGCCTTTGCTGTCTAAATCAAAATGCATTTAACTCAAAGCTTATAGTGTATGCTTGCAGTATTTGCTATTATAACACACTCGGTAAGAAAAGCCAAAGCTGAATTTTGGAATTCTGTTCATAGGAGATAGAACAGGGTTGAACTTTGGCCTTCAGCATAACAACAGCAGGAACAAATCTGCAACGAATCTTAATGGTCAAGGTCTGAGGATCAGGTCAACATTGGTTTTCATCTAAAACATACTTCGAAGAAGTTAAAGCAACTATTAAGAAAGCTCGTAAGGGAATGTACGCTAAAAATAGACTTTTTTCAGATGCTTTGCACATCCCACTGACTCTCTCGCCCTGTCTCTTTCTCTCTCTTCGACACATGCCCACATCCAGATCTACAACCATCGTAACTGTAACTGACACAAAGAAATGACAGCACATACGTACATCCCAGATAAGCTAATGAATGTAGACGTGTGAATACAAATAAACCTAAATATTACAGTAAGCAGCTCCTTTGCACCAGTCCTCATTATGGTGCTCTTTACACTGTTGTCCTTCCTTGAAGAGTCTCCCACTCATCCCCATCTCACAGCTAATTATGCATTTCAATAATCTGACTGGCTCTCTTAGACATCAGAATTGTATCTGATTCAGAGTAGAGGTCTGATAGTTGCAATGATTCATGAAAGCATCAAAGCAAAACATCATTAATATTCAGCCGGCCAAAGAAGTACCAGTGTTTCATACGCTGCTACTTCATTAAAAACACACAGCGATGGTGGTGCTATGCCTTTCTTTCCTCCCTTTTTTTTCCTTTTAAATTGAGCGGTGTACAAAGTATCATATAAACACAGCTGGATGGAAAGTATTTCCAAATTCCTCCAGCCACTTTCATGACACTTGAAGTCTAGAAAGAAATGTAAGCTAATGGTGAAGTTTTGGCCCCACACACAGCCTTTTGTTAAAACAAACTTGCTTCCTTCATGGCATCACTGAGGGAAAGATGCATTCCCCTTGAATAAAAACCAGCTGGCCCTTGTAATCAATAAGTTGTTTAATGCAGCATTTTTTCCCTTAAGTACAGTTAAGCACTTGAGCTGCATTTGTTCGTTGCATTACATGGGAAATGTCACTAAATGAGGTGGTGCAACCAGTCAGCGGAGAGCACCACATTGTATTGTAAAGAGCTGTATTGTGGGAGAGACCTTGAACCTGCAAACATGCCTGTTGACTTCACCTGCCATCTTTAAGTTCTTGACAAAAGGAGAGCTCGAGAGCTACAAAATACACTGCGATGGTCTTTATTTCTAGAATCTTGGCCCATCTGATCCTGTCGCAGTTGGCCTTCTTTCTGATCTTTGTGCAAAATGTGTTTTCTAGGGCTTCTTGACATAGCTGAAACACTGGCCACATTAAATTCTTCAAGCCAATTTCACTTAAATGAATCTCTCTCTCTCTCTTTGTTTTTTTTTTTTTCTTATTTTAGCCCTTTGTGTTCGTGTCAAAAGCAGATTGCAACGATGTAGATATTGATTATTCGATCAGGCCTGAGAGATCGCTCACTCGTTAAAAGACAAATTAGCTGAAAGCTGCTGACCAACTGCTACAAACCAATCACATCATCGCAAGTGCCTGATTGTATCAATGTCTTCCACTCCACAACTGTCATTAAGGTTTATGAAGAGGCCAAAAAACAGAAAAATGGAGAAAAAAATTTGTGGTGCTGTTGTTTTCAATAAAAACTGAGGCTGTGGGTTGCTTTTTTGAATACAAACCCCAATTAGACCTCATGTATTTACAGATGCTCAAGATGAACACAAAGCGACACAGGTGCAGCAGGGCCAAGATCATCTACTGTAACTATGACAACACCAGATTGATTCAGGACGTGGGAATTGGGGTAGGATGGATGGGACGCATTTCACCAGTATGGATACATCAACCACTGTTAGAGAGAGGGAGAGAGAGGGAAAAAAAGACAAGCTCGTAGCAAACGTCTTCAGACTTTTAACAATTGCAAGTTGTTGTATTTTTTTTTCTTCTTCCCCTTATTTTTCTTATTTTTTTCCATCACATCTCAAAAACCCATAACTTGCCCATGTTTTTCTACCCTGCAGTCGCAACCTCTGATCTGCAATCTCTCCTCATCATATAGCCTGTAGCATAATATCTCCTACAATTGAACAGAATGGCCTTATTCATCTATGCAGCTGCGCTCACTACGGCGCACCTTCTCGGGAACGCAATTGAAATTCTGAATAGGCCTAATTCTGCACATGCTGCATTACAAAATGGCTTGCATCCATCCTCTCTTCGGCGGCATAACAACACGACTGCACGCAAAATAACCTTTAGGTTCATTGCTGACTGGGAAATATCACCTGTGTAGATGTGCAATACATAGGTTTGCGCGTAGAAGCGATTCCTTTTAATGCAACTAGCACAGATTTATTCCACTGGCATCGACGTGGACTGTGTGCTCATGTTAATTATTTGCTTAAATTGTTATGCATCTCAGCTTTTTGCCACACTCAATTTCTTGTCCCCTCCTTTGGCATCTCATGACTGTTTTCAGCATCACTCTCGATTAGGTAACAAATGTAATAATTACGCCAGCCATTTCACTCCCTTCTACCTGTACAGCCAAAATAGCCTACCTTAATGTTTCGGCGTCTGCGGCGTGAGGTCGATGTTTTCTCTCCCCCTCTCCGATCGTCAGTTTCCCAACCTCGCTATCAGTCTCTCCTCTTTTTTTTCCTGCTCTTCCCTAAATTGATTCGCTTGTTTCCACGGCTGTGAGCTGGCTCTTGTTCTTGTAGGCTAGATCCGCAGCGCCAACGCAACGCGGGGGGCTACAGTGATGGCAGGTTAAAGATGAACACAATCCACACACACGCGTGCGCGCGGAAAAAAACAGAGATCGGCTTCGGGATCGCCGAGGAAAAAAATGGTGTTATAATTATGGCACGGAGGAACGAGGTCGGGGACGAGTGCATCGATGCGCCTTATCATCCTTGGAGAGGAACGCAGGTAGCAAACGCGACGGCGCCCGCTGGGCAGAGCAGTTTGCGTCCAGCATAAGCGGCTCTTTACGCACATTCCGTATGTTTCAGTCTGAATCCGACTAAGACAGCATTAGGAGAAGAGACGAAGGAGCACCGACCCGTGGATGTGGCTGCGTTTCTTTGGGTGTATTAAAGTGAACGTTCAGAGCCGGATTCCAAAATGAGAGATATTTCACGTGTTTGCTTTCCGCGTGTTTTGTGTCTCACATCCCCCGGTGAAACTTAAGCTCTGGGCTTGTTATGAGTAGCAGTGTAGTCACATATTTATTAATATGACTCAGCAGCACTGTATGATCGGGAGGGTAACCTGAGTCAGTTCGTTTCTCCCTATCAAGTGAGATTTTGAGCATTTATTATTATTATTATTTTATTATTATTTTATGGGCACTTTCTTTTAAAAGCCACCAAATATTAACAGAAATAAACCTTTCTGATTCACTCAAAGAGTTTTGTAGACTCTGTAATGTTCCCGTAGCTAGCAAGAGCATTTGTTTTTGTAAGATTATATCTAGCAAATCAATGAGGCCTGCTTTCTGCAGACTGTGCATATGAGTGTTTACTCCAAGCCTTCCCACCCTCTTGAAAGGCTTCTGTATTGGACTTGTTAGATTTAAGCTGTAAATAAGGAAGCCACCAGCACTATTACTTCCTGTCAGCACCCAAACATGTAGAACACATACGCTGCAGGCCTGTGAAGATCCTGACCATGAATTAAACCATACATCTGAGCCTTGCAAATGTAGACGTGAAATATTTTGTTAAGGTTTTCAATTCAGCTGGCTACCCATCATGAAACGTAATGTAATTAGTGAATTGAGAACAGTATGACCAAGTAAGTGGCCAGTTAACGAGATGTTAGCTCACAAGTGATTTCCCTCCATTGAGCATTGTCATATATGTGTCCACGTGTCTGAAGTACAGAAGAAGAGAAGCCCCCTTTGCAGCTTTACAACTACCAAAGACTACTTTGTGGGTAAAAATAAATCTCAGTGCATCTTTGCTCTGTCTCAGCTCACACTAAAGGTCAAAGGACAGAAAAGGCCAGTGATGCTTCAGAAAGACCCCCGAGATATATGCACTCTCTCTTTCCCTCCATCTCTCTCTCGCGCCTTCCTTCCCTCCCTCACCCTTTCAGTTGCTCCTACCCTCCCTCTCGGTGAATGCCGTAGTGAGCATTGTTCACGACCACTAGCTTTTACTGAAAGCTGCACAGCAATGAGGTCTCTGTGCCTTTTGCCTCTCTCTTCCTCTACCCTCCCCCTCCTCTGGCTCTCTCTCTCCCACCCCTCTACCTCTCTCCCCTTCCCTCTCTTTCTCACTCTATCTCTCTCCCTCTATTAAATTTCCAGTCACACAGTGGTGCAGAGGATATTCCTCCTTTCCCTCTTTCTTCCTCTTCCCTCATTCCCTCTCATTCATGTTAAAATCTTAGCCCATATTCCGTCTCTCATCCAGCCTTGGACGCCTTTCACTGCTTTTCCACCACTCTCGGCTCCTCTCTCCATACATCTTTTTCGCCTTCCATCCCCCGCACCATTTAAAATGATTCCATGCCGCCCCTGCCAAACCCACCCTGTGCCTTTGCTCGCCTTCTTCCCCCCACTTTCTACTCTATGTCCTCACTGTGTCATTGCACATTGTATCTGATATTCCCTTTATGCATGTATAGTACGCTTGTGTGTGCGCAGGCACCCTTGAGCGTGTGTGTAGGAGCGGTGGACTGGAGAGAGGGAGAAGGACATGCATTTGTGCACAGTAAATGAACAAACGTTCATTGCTGTATTGCTTGTGTCATCAGTGCAGGAAGGCTCTCGGACGCGAAATACAGCAGAGAGAGCTAATCCCGCCATCCAGAAGACGGGCACATGGCATTTCTAATACAACCCAAACCCCATAAACTCTTAATGCTGTGTTAGGAGCCACAGGGGAGGAGAAAGGGAGGGTGAAGAGGATTTGGCAGCAACATGCTACTGCCAAGACATATGTGGCATGCTGATAGCACTAGAGAGGTGCAGCTCACACTGTGTGGAAGCTTTGGAGGGGTGCTGATACACATCAGTCACTTGTATCGTTTTAGGAGCGACAGGCCTCGCTGCTCTGAAAGTGGGTGACTGAGTAATTGCACGTAGTTCAAAGCGAAGAATAAAAATGTTGCTAATTGTTGGAGCAGCACCTCTGACGTTTGGTTCAGTCGGAGCACACAGGTGATCTGTTTAGTGGTCCCAACGGCATTCAAGTGAAATTTTAAACCAACTTGTATTTCTGTTATTTTTAGAGATTTTATTGAAAGAAAGAAAAAAAAGTTGAGTTGGCGCTCATTGCCATCTGGTGCCAGAGAATAAGAGCGATACGAGAGAGTTTCTACTTATTCGTGGCGATATCCCTGTGCGTGCGTGTGTGTGTGTGCGCGCGCGTGCTGGAGAGGGAGAGGGAAAGAAAAAAACACAGAGAAAAATCCTGGTGTCACAGTATCTTAGCAACTGCCTCCATCTCCTTGGAGACAAGAAGTGACATCACTTCCTGTCTGTGAGAACTCAGTTTTGGTTTGTACACAGTGTGTTTGTGCATATGATTTGGAGGACTTGGATGTGTGCTGGCGTGCTGCCACGTTCGTATGCAGATGTGGGCCCGCAGTGTGCGCGCTAATCCAAGGAGGAAGTAATCCACAGCTTCACCGAGGGCGAGAAGATTAACTGAAAGAGGAAAGTTAAACTTGTGTGTTTGTTTTTCAGTCATTGTTTTGTGAATTTGGGTGTAAGATGCTAACATCAAGGTGGATACTGACACAACGTTTAGGTCCAAATATTTGTTCAAGTCATCCGGTTTCAACTAATTTTCATCCATGAATATAGTTTGTAACCTATTTAAGATAATGATTATGTTTATTTTATTTTTTCCTTAAACATTGTCACTTTGTAAAACACTTGCATTTTCTTAATTTCTTTCCTCTTTTTTATCTTTACTGCTAAAATACCAAGTTTAAGTGTTTTCTTCTGTTTATATTGGCCTCCTAAACACCAGCTGAGCTCCACTCAGAGAAAACATCATCTTCAACTGCCATCTTGTGAGCAACAGAGTGTAGTGCAATTACCATTCGTTATGAGTTATGAGTGATTTCCTTTAAGGAGTTTACCAGCAACATTTTGTACTAAATTTCATTCATTTGCATAGCTAAAAAATATCTTTATTCCATGCATGGCCTTCAGCCTGACCATCGGCACATACAGTAGAAGGTTTAACGTCCCTCCCCCTTTTTGTTTGGGAAAAAATTAAAAATGCAAAAAATGTCAAAATATGGAAGAAGAAGAAGAAAGTGTCATAATAGGATGCCATGAAGTCTGCTTCGAGAATCCAGTCATACCTGTCTTGCCAAATGCATGCACATTATCAGATGTTGCATGTGTGGCCGATTTCTACCTATAGGTGGAGCTAAAGTGGTTGAGATACACAAAGTTTGAAAAAACAGTACTACTCCTGATCAGTGTGCTAACTCTCACAACCTTTAAGCATACAGCTATAAATTCTTTCAAATTTAGAAAGAAAAAATAAAGTCATCTTCCTTTGTTTGTTTTCAGTTTGAGTCGCTGCCATTTCATGTAACATAACATGTCACACATTGAGAGATGTGCCTATGCACTTGGAGGTTTGATATAGACCATATATTGCAGGAAACATGGTACAGAGAATCCTGAGGCAAGTCTCAAGAGCTGTGTCAAGAAAATTTGGCAGAGTGACTGTAAAATGTTAAAAATGCAAAATGACTGAATGAAATTGCCAAGAAAGATCATGACATAAACCACAGACCCTGCCAAAAATCTGGGTCAATACATGAGAGAATACCGAGCTTTAACCTTCCGCGAACAGATTATTACTATGCAAGGCCTCCGTGAATCAACAAAGTCAGCAACACACAAAGACCATCAAACAGATCAGCATATGATTTACAAGATGTCCCAGGGGATATCAGTGTCCTGCGTGTGCCAAACCTCGGCAAATGTTGCACACTTCAGCAAGTCATTCTTATTCCGCTACACATCTTTATCATTAAAGCTTCCTCAGTCAAAGGGAAGAGTGGAGGAGAAGTCAAAGGCTGCAAAGTCACTGCTGCAGAAACCCAAGCCAGAAAAGCAGACATCTACACATGCAATGCAACCTGGACATTTCCAGACATTACACAGCAGGCATGACAATGTATATGTCTGTCTTTTCCTGTCAGCTCCCTGGACTTTGATGTGATGTAGAAACTGGTGATAGTCTGGTGCATTCACAGCCAGGGTGATTGTGATTGAAGGAAACAGGTGATTAAATATTCTATAGTACTATAGAAATAGGCAGCACGGTGGTTAGCACTGTTGCCGCACAGCAAGAAGGTCCTGAGTTCAATTCCACCATCAGGCGGACGGGGAGAACATGCAAACTCTTTCTGTGTGGAGTTTGCATGTTCTCCCCGTGTCTGCGTGGGTTCCCTCTGGGTACTCTGGCTTCCTCCCACCGTCCAAAGACATGCAGCTTGTGGGGATAGGTTAATTGGATAATCCAAATTGCCACTAGGTGTGAATGTGCAAGTGAGTGTGAATGGTTGTCTGTCCTTGTGTGTTAGCCCTGTGACAGACTGGCGACCTGTCCAGGGCATACCCTGCCTCTCGCCCTATGACAGCTGGGATTGGCTCCAGCACCCTCCGCAACCCTGAAAAGGATAAGCTGAAGCGAATGGATGGACTATAGAAATGCAAACACTGGAAAATTTGCCTTTGTAATTTTGTAGATAAATAAAAAATTTAAAGCAATTTTCATAAATTTATAACCAACAGGTGTAACATTACAAAGCTCATGTCAAGTCCCACCTTAAATCCTATAAAGTGAAGTTATTAAGAATACAGTTCAAATCAATCATTGTATTAAATATTAATGGTTCTAAGAGGGTAAAGTCTTATTCTCTTCTGTTTGCTCCTTATCTTTACCTCACCACTAGGTTTACAAATCTCAAGAGTTCTTGAATGGACAGTATTTACATGAATTTAGCTTATTTCATCAGCTAATATATGAATACAATGATTTCGACCAAAGGTTCATCAAGCACTTTAACATAATGTTTTTGGACATGCTAGCATGTTGACATTAGCCTTGTGTACTGTGAATGAGGAAGTCTAATAGATGACAACAGAATCAGTTTAAGCCTGGATCATAAAATTCCTTTATTAAGCCATGGTAGGGCTACATGTGATGCAACCTTTCTGTACATTTGAATGAGCAGAATGTGTCACGAGTCAAGCTACAATAATAAGCTAATTGATCAGCCACAATGGAAAGGAAAAAGTATAAATAATGAGCAATTAAATTCATGCAGACTCATTAATAATATAGTACAATCGGACCGAAGCTGAGTAAGCAATTTACAAACGTCAGTCCTAGAGGAAGTGTCTAAGCAATTATTTAATTTTATGCAGATTATTTTTGGTTTTTTTTAACTTTTTGTCTTTTCTTTTTTTCCTGATTTTGTGGTCTTTTCTTGAGGATCTTTCTCTGATTTGTTTCTTTACCAGAGTTTTCCTGGGAGGTTCAGCTGCAAAAAATAAATAAATAAATAATGAATGCATCGCAGTTAGTACAGGGTAAATTAAACTACAACTAATACTGCTGAAATTACTGCAGGCAGTGAGAGTGTTCCCATTGGACATGTGTAATTTGGAATATCAGAACTTTGATCCAACTGCACTGTTCAAATATTCCAAATGGGAAGATCTTATATGCAAGCTTAGATTATTTGGCTCATATTACAGAAAACATCTGGTGGAAACTGCAGTTTCCACCTCTGCCTGTGGGCGTGAACATACAACAACATACTGACCACCTGGCACACAGAGCCAGTGTGAAGATACCAGTATAGTCTGGTCTGTATTATTGTTGACCAAAAGTAAAAATGATGCAAATCCAGATGAATCCATGTTTATTTGTATCTGTGTATCCAGCACTTTTTGCTTAAAAAACAACGTAACTTGTGTAATTACCTCTTTGCAGACCATCTTCCTTGCCGTTTTGTTGCAAGGACATGACAGAAGTCCTTTCTTCTCATAAAACAAACAGTTAACAACGAGTTTGTCGTCCATCTTTCTGTTATGTGGCACAGTGTAGTTTGGGTCATAGGTGTGATGCAAGGCCACCACGATCACCTTTTTATCTCCTTTGAGACAGACAAACAGAAAACACGAGTGATAACGTGCAGAAAAAATACCAAAACAAACAAAACACTTATCATAGATTGTGGTGTGTTTACCTGAGATGTTTGATAAAGCTGAATTTATGTCCGTCTCAAAACGACTGACAATGGGAACGAAGACAATAACAGCCTCACTCTCATCAGCTTTCTCCACTTTTATTGCTCCTCGTCTGAAGAGTTTTTTGAGAAATTTCTCATGAGAGTCCATCGTCTGTCCATCAACATGTGAATAAATTTTTACTTTTTCTGTTGGAAGAAAAAATGAATAGCATCAGAGTTCAGATTATTCACCGCCCTGTTGTTCTACTCTAAGATCCCAGAGATCAGGGAGTCTCAAAAGTACACACAACTCTTATACTTAGCAATTTAATCTTTTGTATGACTTTTCACTTTCCAAGATGAAATAATGTAAAAGCAAGGAAAAAATTAAATAAGTGGCAGAATTTACTGTAACATAGGCAAAGATAACTGGAAATACAATACATAAATATAATTGTAACAAGCTTGAAAGTCAATATTTGGTATGACCGCCGTTATTCTGCAACAAAGTCTGAACTCTCTTAGTCAGCTTTCTAATCATTTGTACAGTTAAATAGCTCTCCAGACTTCTTGAAAGACATTCAAAGCTCTTCTTTGGATGTTTCTGTCTTTTTTCTGTTCTCTGCCAAGATGATCCCACACTGCTTCAATAATGTTGAGGTCCAGGCTCTCGGGAGGCCAATCCATGACAGATGCTGTTCTAGTGTGTATTTTTCTTTGGAGTATTGTAGTAGTGTATTTTCTAATGTGCTTTTACTACATTGGCAGTGTTTGGAATCATTGTCGTACTGAAAAATGAAGCTGTTTTAAAACAGTGCTTTCCAGATGGAGAATCAATAAATAAACTTGCCTTGCCTCCTGACCTCCTCCATGATTTGATAATGATTTGAACCAAAAATTTCAAATTTGGTGTTACGTTCCCCTAAAAGGGGTCCAGGTGATGAGGGAAAGTAACAAAAAGTGTCCGGGTCAGAAAAAGGAGACGGAGGCAAAATTGTTAAATGAAAGAGTTTTATTAAAGTTTCTATTTATAACTCAACTAAAAGAGACGGGCAAGCCGCTATCACCATTTAAGGAAACAAACAAAAACTCAGGCATCGGTAAGTTAACTGAAAAGCAAAGAACAGTTTAGTGACCAAACACACTCCTCTCCACCGAGCAGGAGCAAGCAATCACAAAATACAGCTCACTAGCTGCAACCGCCAAACACACACAGCTCTCTGGCACCAGAGCTCACCTTTCTCTGGGCTTAAATACCTTTAGTTGCTGATGTGAGTCAGCTGTACAAAAGAAAAAGATGGCACCTAAGGCATGAGATGGTAGGACACACCCACACAGGCAACTGCTAGGGGCGTAACATTTGGATTCATCACTCCATTAGACCTGTTGCAGCTGATTTTCAGTCCAGTTCTTCAGTAATTTAGCATACCTCAGCCTTTTTTTCTCTATTTGCCTTAGAGTAGATGGAACAACTGAGAAGCCAGATGGATCTCTCAGGTCATGTGTCAGGTCTTGGCTGGATTCTTTTCCTGTTTTAAAGGTATGACTTTCAGATACTGTTCATCTTCCTGTTGTATATAGGTTTTGCCGCATATTCTTTTGTCCTCCACTCATGTAACAAGTTTTTAGGCAGTCACATAGTTGGCGCAAAAATGCCGTTTTATGCTGTTTAAGCTGAGTTATCTTTGGCGTGTTTCAAGGATTAAATTAACAAAATGGGAACAAATGCTGTGTTTTGGAACAGGCACCTATTAACAAGATACAGTGACTTTATTTGCTTCGCTTTCTTTATGTGTTGGCATAACACCAGTACATCTCTTGAGTTAGGTGCCTTGTTAATGCTTGCTAATGCTAATAGGTCGGTGTTAGGTGGCATAAACAAAGCTTTCCAAATGGTCAGCTACAAAGACTGGACTGAAAATGAGTGAAAAGCAGCTACCGTCAAAAGAGAGAGTTATGGGCTTAAGACCACTTAAGACCAAAAAAGAAAATATATGAAATTACAGCTCTTTGGAACAAAATTTAAAGAAACGGGGAGGCCCAAGACTTTTGCACAGTATTGTAGTTTCACTTTCACACATATATTCTATAAAACATTTTATTCAAGCTCCTTGCTGGCAGTAACCTATTTCTGATTAGAAATTATATATATAAGCAGTTAAACTTACTTTTATTCATGTTGTTGTTCTTCCGTTCACTGCTAGCCTCTGATACAGGAACCTGACGCTGAGGACTTGCTTTCGTTTTCACTTGCGATCTTATCTGTTATGGCGCACTTTGTAATGCCAAAGTGTGGCCGGCAGATGTCAGTGTTGTGTCATTGCTGGGCATGCTGAAAGGAAATAGATGTCATGTAGAAATGTTATCCAGTGATCCTTATATATTTGACAGCTGGAGAAAACTGGATGCCCTTTTTAACCCCTAAAAAAGGCATGTTGAAAAAGAAGGGAATTTGAAGACACAAAAATACACCGGACCAGTGCATGATGCCACCTGCTAAAAATCTGGAATCAGTCCTTCAGCTGTGTTCAGAATGGCAATTTGCATGTCTGAAGTCAAGAATAAATTCTTCCTTTCAAGCCGTATATTAAAAAAGAAGATAAAAATGTTGTTAATTGGCCTCCTGATATACAAGCAACACTGTGTGACTACATGTTTGTCACTTAACAAAACAGTTCTGTGTGTGCACTTTTTTTTCCAAAGAGGGTGTGAACGGAAACTGTGGGAGTGATTCTTCACCCATCTGTAATATAAAGTTGCCTGGCTCATCTGTATCTTCCCCCAGTGTCTGATCGGAGTCAGGACAAGCCGAGGAACCCTCCCTCCAGGCTTCGCTTGCCTCTGACAAATGAGCCGTGCCTCTGATGGAGTGAGTGGTCATTGGCACCCGTATTCAGTGAGCTCCCAAAGACAATCAAACACTTTAAGAAATATGTTGTGCATTTACAGACACATCATTCATTCCCTAAACATAGATCATGACTCATGCTGTCAAGCCTGACACCCCCACCGCTCTCTCTGGAATCTCAAATCTAAATATGAGTCTTAGTTAAACTGAATGGCTAAGGAGGGGAATGTCTCACTTTTAAATTTTCTCCTGGAAAGCCCGGGTGGTCTTTCATATCTTTTTTTTCCTTAAAAAAATGGCACTGACTAGATTGTTCCACATTGCACTTCTGTCATAGTTTATATCAGTCAAAGAAAAAGGTTGTCCTTCTCTGTAATGAGCTAGAACAAGATAAACCGTATGTTCAGTAAATGAAACTGAGGTTAAACTGATTTTCCTCAACAATATTTTTGATTGTTCCACTGAAAAGTCAAGCTGTGCACGCAGCAGAGGTGATTATAACGTTTAATCACTGCGCCCCATCGCTGAGCATAGCAGGCTTCTCACCCCGAGGTTTGATTTACCCGCCCTCTTCCTGAGGAAAAATCTCATTCACTAGACGGATTGCTAAGCGGGTCTCTCCAACCAGCCCCTATAAATCATTCTTTAATCAGAGGCTTCTCAGATTGGGCGCAGACACCCGCAGGAGCACCACTGTGACACCTCAACTCCTCCCCATGCGTCTCTGCAGTCCGGGGAGCTTTCATCCTCTTCTTTTTCCACTGTGAGCTTGTCTGCATTTGTTTTTGTCATCAGGAAGTGTATGACCACACAACGATGCTTTAATGCCTACTTGCTACAAGGAGAGGGGAGGTCTAACAAGATCAGGAACAAGACTACTGATATAGAAGCTGGGAAACAATACAAGGAGCAAAGTGGACAACTAAACCAGTCCAAAGAGGCCCTGAGACCACAGAAAGTCCAGTCTTACAACATGTGTCATATTGCAAATATTGGTATCGATCCCATACCAAGTAAATACAGGGACAGTATTGTTGATACCAATATCGATACCGATACTTTTAACCTATGAAGGCAGCTTATGTATGAGAGAGCAGTTGTTATGATTTATGACATAAATCATCATGAATTTGCAAATTCTGAACACATGCTAATGATCACTAAATCACCGTGAGTTTGGCTTTTCACAATAATTAGTTAACACATTAAAAAACACCTTTTCAGCTTTTCATGTATTTTGAAAGTAGGGTTTATTTGTTTGTTGAGACCTGAAATGTAAATGTGTGTGGGTCAACTTCTGTTTTTACAGTGTGCTATAGGCTATAAATAAAATAGGCCTGGCAGTCAACACAAAAAGGCTACATACTTAACTTAGAGGATGGATACAAAGTATCGATCCACTCGTGCTAGTATCGAGCTGATGCAAATATCAGCGTTGGTATCAATAGTATCAATATTTGGATCAATCTGCCCACCTCTACAGCCAGATTGTGCTAATGTAAGGAAACTTGGGAATTCAGGACACAACACGAAAGTTCAGATGGCATGACAAGTTGGATCATGCTTTATCAAATGAATGAAGACCAGAATAGTTATAAGACATCAGTCTCACATAGTCCTTTTTTAACTTAAAAGTGAAACTGATTATTAGTAGGTGGTGATTAATTTTCCCAGTAATGGAGTGTGAGGTAAATTCTCACATTGGGACTTTAGAGAGTTGATTTTATCCATCCTTCTGAACACTCGAATGACTCTCTGCTGACTGGATACAGTTTTAAGGTCATGAACCATAAAAAAAATGGGGGGAAAAACCCAACTGTGTTCAGTGTGTTTAAATTTAACCGCATCAGAAGAGATTGAACCAGTGCTGTGATTGGTCCAACAGGAAGAGCAAAGCTTGCTGGATCTTAAAGTGTTAAATTATAGATATTTAAAGATATTTTTACTCTCGTGTTTTCCGGTGTGTTGGTGTAAATCAGCTCTAATACTATTGATTTTATTAACAAAAATGTTTCACTTTACGTTAATAAAGTGCTTCAAATATTAATACTTACAAACATTCTGTATGTTTACCTTTAAATGAACAAAGAGTCGACTCGGAGCTTAGATGTTAGTATGAAACGTGATAAAAGGTAAAGTGAGATGAGCAAGTGGAGACAGATGAATACTTTTTATCTTTTCTTCTTTTTTTCTTTTTTTTACCATTTTTAATGCAAAGACACCGTGACGTCACTGTGTGGAAATATTTTTCTGTCGCTCAGCCGGTTTGGAGCTGACAGTCCGCTCAAGTTGCCAGAGAGCGCGCACAGCTTTTGCATCCTTGCGTGATGGCCACGGACGCGTCCAGGAGTTTTAAAATAGGATGGCTTCGCAACTCGGTGCGCAGGGAAAGATACCTTTTCAGGTAAGGAGCTGAAGCGATGGGACTCAGATGGACTGTGGTAACAGACTTGAAGTCTGGTGTTTTTCTTCTTTAAAGCCCGTGGAGCCGCTAAGACAATCATAAAAGGACGGAACGCAAAAATCAATTAAAAAAACCATGCACTGTTCATACTCATGGAGAGATGGCATGCGTGCTCCTCTTCGGTCGACTTCTCCCCTTGTCACACCGGCTCAGAGGAACGTCCATCTGCTTGTTATCCCTTTTCCTTTCATATTTATTCTACTGCGCTCTATTCCCTGACGGTGCCATCATGCAAACGTCAGGTGATCCGACGTCCAGCTGTCAGCGAGCAGATGGAGCCAAAAGGCGCCTTCAGAAATCCCTCTCCTGCCTTTTACCGTCGGACGCGAGGTTGAGCGCTGTTGAGGCGTCTCGGTTGAAAGCCGACCAAAGACCCCATTTCGCTCATCACACCGCCGGGAACGGCACGCCCAGCCCGCCTATGAGCAATTTAAAGTTTGGCAATAAAAAGTTACCAAATGCCATCATAGTCGGTGTGAAAAAGGGAGGCACGAGAGCCGTCCTCGAGTTCATAAGAATACATCCGGATGTGCGCGCGGCGGGAACCGAAACACACTTCTTCGACAGGAACTATGACAGAGGCCTGGAGTGGTACAGGTAAGACAACGTGTGTCTCACCTGTGCAGGTGCGTGTCCATCTGCTCCACAAATCCCGCAATTTATCAGAAATCATAGTAATAAGTAGGAAATTACACCAGATTGGACTTCAGTCAGCTTTTATTGCACAACATCTGACTTTAAGATTCTTGGTTAAAGTGGTTTTAGCTTAACTAATTTAATTAGTTTATGTAATCTAGAAACTGGTCAAAGAGCAGCCTTTTATCGTGACTGCTGCTCCCGCAGAGACCCACGAGTGTGTCTGGAAATTTGTGGCTTCTAGTCAGCTGTGCTTGCATAATTCTGCATATCTGATTAGGCCGTTTCTCTCCCACCAAACTAAATGTTAATGATAGTAAATTATGGAGAATGATACACTATATTTCCAGCTTCGTTTTCTAAAAGGTCATAACGATTGCAGGCCAATATAACCGTGTGCCTTCACATGGTACATAGGGAATTACAGTGGAATTCAGGTAAGCGGTGTAGCGCCTCATTTTCTTCTGTTTTATGCCTGAATCTGTTTTCCCCCCTCCGTCCTGGTCTAAATTCTGCAGTGGTTAATATTTACTTACATTTCCTACAGAGAAAAAAAAATTGAAAAGGTAAGGAATCATGGGGGGGAAAGAGACAATATAATATAATAACAGAATGTAAAATCATCTGATTACCTTAAAAAAATCAGTGATGAATATGAACCCTCTGTTTTGGTGCTTCTTTGTGTATATCAGACTTGGAGCTGGGTAAACATGCTGGATGTGTTTTCTGCAGTTTATTGACTCACTTCAAGCTTTATTGCAGGGAAGTTCTGAGGAATGTGCTGTGTTTATACTGGCAGGAGAGTGGCGCGCTCTCTCTCTCCCTTTTTATTCTTCTTTTGACATACTGTAGAGCAGTTCATCAAATTTCTCATAAAATCCAACCTCTGGAGGCGAACAGTGCAAACAGCGTCCTGCATGCCCGCTGTAACTCCTAGACATCTCAGCTGTAGTCTTGTTTGTTTATTATAATATTTAAACATGACAGCCATGAAAGGGAATTATTTATTGATTTTTCAAATGCTACCCAAGGCACCTTAAACTACAAGGGGCACTCAGACAGCGCATCCTCAGCCAAGGTCAGTGCTCCATTTCACAAGTTAAAGGGAAGCGATTCAAATCTGCTCCAAAATTTAATGGGTTCTTCCTTTGCCCGTGCCCCACCAATTCTCCGAGTTTCATGATTTTCACCTTGGTAGTTTATTGGGGGGTGGTGTGTGTGTGTGTGTGTGTGGGGGGGGTAATCTTTCTGACTGGTGATCAAACTGTACTGATCACCTACATCCTCAGCTCTCACCCTGGCGGAGGGACAAAGTGCATCCCTAACAAACTGCTTCGATTGACTGATGATCAAACCGAATAGCCATAAATTAAACATGCACATAATTGCACAGATTTAGAGGAAGCATATGTATGCAAACACAAGTTTATCTGATGATAAAATGAAAAAACACACACACTCTCATGCATACAGTAACAGACGAGCAATTACGCAGAGATGCGCTCTCGTATTTATCCCCCGGTTCTTTCAAGAGCATTTCATGTTAATGATAGACTGTCATGTAAGCTGCAGGAGGGATGTGTATCAGTAGTATTATATAATAATTACAGACTCAAAGTATCTCCACTAATTGGCACTCTTCACAATGGTTGGCAGTTGAAGCCCTTTTATCTCAGAGATGTGTCTTCCAGATGTGAACCCTCGCCCATTACTGCAGGTTGATTGTCAGCTGTCAAAGCTGTTGAGAAAAAGGTCATACGCCGATTGCTTTCAAAATAAAACAGCTGCTTCCCGGAAGCTTCCTTGTAAACATTCGTTCATAAATCAAAATGAGCGGTGTGGACTGTCACCTTGAATTTGCTAATTGATTGTGCCACAAACATGTTTTTTTTCAATGTCTATGCAAAGGCAAAAATAACAAGAAGAAGGACTAAAGATGTCTGAAGTGATCTTACTAAGCATCAGATGGTGGCTTGGTTGGCCATGTCTCTACAGCTGAGACAAATTTGCTGTCAATTTTGATGTTGTCATATGTCCACGAGCTTGTTAGTATTATTGCCGTTTATTTATTTATTTATTTATCTTTTAGATTTTAACATTCTTTGAAAAATTGCAGCTAATGATAGAATAAATACAACCTCAGATCACTTAAATGGATGGTTTGAAAGAAGAGCCTTAACAGAAACATAGACTGTATATAAGAGATGGATGTAGACAACATGATATCACCCACTGGCTTTTTGATGCCATCTTGACAAGCAAGGAGTTGCTCTGACTGAAAAATTGAGGAAATTGCCCCAAATCCACACCAAAAAGATCCTTTGTCAGATTTTTGTTTAATTTAAATGCGCCACAGCAATAAAGAGTGAAAACTAGTCATATAACTGATCAGAAAATATTTCCTAAGGTTTTGAATCAAATTTGAGTCTTATAGACTGTTAATAATAAAAAGAGAGAAGTCACCCTCGTGACCACTGGAAAAAATACAGGTTTTGAAATGGATTAGTTGGGGGAAAAAACAGAAGTGAAATCAAGATTAGCAAATTAATTGACAATGAAAATAATCATTAACCGCTCTCTCCTCTAGAACTTCCAATCAATCTTCAAGTTTTTCTCAGCGAAGCCCTGCTTGTTCATATCACCTCTGTAAAGAATGGCCTAGTTTGAAGAAGTCACCGAACAGAGTCGCTGCTATACGTGTTCTGTTTGCATTCGTGGTGATTTATTACTCCTGAAACATTCAGGCCTGATGCACAGGAGAGCTGTCTGTGAGACAAGTCTCCAGTGACAACAGACTACTACAACTTTGCTTCAGTGCTCCTATTATGATTTTCATCAAGAAATTGAGTTCACGGCCAAACCGAAGCTCACTTAGGGTAGCTTTATGCCTTTACAACTCACTTGTGTAATCCTGCCCTAAATAGATATGTTACATAGATTTTTTTTCTTTACTTTGACAAAGGAAATGGAAGGGCATTGTGACCTTTCCTTTGAACCTGTTAGCTTTTAAGGTTGCTTAAGCGCTCAAATGTTTAGTATTTTTTAAAAGAAATCCTAAATTAAATGAATGTAAATGAGAAATGTCTATTCTGTGTTTTCATCTTTCATTCAGAGGTTTAATGCCAAGAACTCTTGAAAGCCAAATCACAATGGAGAAGACACCGAGCTACTTTGTGACAAAAGAGACACCACACCGGATTTCTACCATGTCCCAGGACACCAAGCTTATAGTGGTGGTGCGAGACCCCGTCACTCGAGCAATATCGGACTACACTCAGACGTTATCCAAAACGCCGGACCTGCCGAGCTTCCAGGACCTGGCCTTCAGGAATCAGAGCCTGGGAATCGTTGACATGTCCTGGAACGCCATTCGGATCGGCTTGTATGCTTTGCACCTTGAAAACTGGCTCCACTACTTCCCTCTGGCTCAGATCCATTTTGTGAGCGGAGAGCGTCTCATCACAGACCCAGCAGGGGAGATGGCTCGGGTGCAGGACTTTCTTGGGCTGAAACGCATCGTCACCGACAAACACTTCTATTTCAACCGCACCAAGGGTTTTCCCTGCCTTAAAAAGCCGGAGAGCAGCGGCTCGCCCCGCTGCCTTGGCAAGTCAAAGGGGAGGACTCATGTGCAGATAGACCGAGACGCTATTGAGCAACTGCGAGACTTCTATCGACCTTATAATGTCAAGTTCTATGAAATGGTGGGGCACGACTTTAAGTGGGAGTAGAGGTTCGAGATGTATGTTTACGTGGTGCTGGAAAAACTTAGCTATTCCACAAATGTTCTTTTAAAGTGGTTTGCCTTCAGTAATGTGTCAAGGCTAAAGTGAATAGCTAACTATCAGCAGTCTCTAGACAATTTCCGAGCGAAGCAGCCGAGGCAGTACTTTCCTTTGAAGTGACTCTAATGAACAGAGTAAAATCTAAGACGACATTGCTTTTGCACTTGTAATGATCAGTTACCAGCATCAGCACCCTGTTTGTTGCCAGATATAGGCATCATTTTCAGATTTCCGTTTGTGTTACTCTGTATTATTGCTGACTTTATTGCTGACTGCTTCATAAAAAAAAGAGAAAATTCGAAGGGAAGGGGATTAGTTCCTTTTAAAATCTGCTTGACTAATCAAAGTAGAGTTTGAAAGCAAGCCCTTGGAAAATGTCAGTGAAGTCTTCAGGGAGAAGAGAATTAAGCTGCACCACTGTGGCGGTAAATCTAAAATGTAAAGCCATAAGGCAAGTATGAACCACCTGATATTACTTACTCTTC
>NW_005187624.1:473147-474281 GCF_000239375.1 Pundamilia nyererei | reverse complement strand
CCCCCCCCACATTCCTCCTTTTCACATCTAGTTTGTACAGTTATGTTTTAGACCACCATCCTTTGAGGTTTATTGCATTCTGTAAGGTTTGTTGTGTGCCTCTGTGGTGGTAGGCGCATGAGTGGGTGTAGGTGTGAGGAATTTCAATCACTTTTCAAAGACAAAGCAGGGAACACCTATTCGTGGCGGGTTATCAAATAGATTCCGGGGCTGCATGTCACAAGATTGCAGTGAAAAGTTTGGATTTGGCTACAAGCTATGAATACTAACGCCAGACTGTCTGAGCTTGAGCCAGATTGATACACTGCTGCAAAATAAAGGAAGAAAACACTTTGTAATACATGAACAGTGAGTATGATTTGAAGCACTGTATAATGTATGATGAGGTGTTCAGGTTCCATATCACAAAGGACAATATTGTGGGTCTTGTGTGTGGTAATTTATCCTTACTGTTGCATTAACTGTGCCATTAGCCATATCTTAGTGGAAGGGAAGAAGACTAGCTGTATGGGAATAACTAGCTTTTCTTGTTTTTCATGTTATCAAACGAGGTGCTACATAGTGTGGTGGTTTACATTTGCCTAAAAAGCAAACAATCCCCAGTCTAATCTTGGGAGGAGACAGAGATCTTCTTGGGATTGTGTGAGGAAGGGCATCCAGTGTAAAACTGTGGGGATTTGTTGTGAATAAGGGAGCTGAAAAAAGTAATCTCCCAATAATGTTATCAACCGATTACAAGGCAGAAAAAAAGGGTGGTGCAGTCATAGGCTGTATGTAAAAGATGGACAAAAGATAGTGACATCATCTAGATTAGTGAAGTCGTATTTTGAAACTTCAACTTGTACTTCCTGAGGAGTGGATCTGACTAGAAACTGGACATTGCAAACAACTACAGCTCAATTTATCAGTGGACCGATGTTACCGATCGATATCAGATATTTACTGATCTATAGCTGCCTGCATTTATAAATAAAAATTAAAAGTAAAGAAGAGACAAGAGGAACTCCTTTCAACCATGTTATGAGCGTTAATGTTGCACAGTTTGTCCACTGGAGGGCACTCTGCAAAATAAAACACCAATAAGCGCAGTCAGACAAAACGTAAATGAGTAAATAAATAACTATAAATAACAAA
>NW_005187624.1:342260-464790 GCF_000239375.1 Pundamilia nyererei | reverse complement strand
TTCTGTGGCTTAAAGAGCACGCACAGGTGAGCGTCTATCCAGTCGTCACTGTGAGCAGCAACTCTATATGTTACACAGGGGTCCTAATTAGGCTTGAGGGCTGGAGGAAAGCAATCCCTAGAACCAGCATCAGCCAGACTCTGATTAGACCCTGCTAGCAAAAACGGCTCTCTGGAGAATGCTGGCAGGTCAGATCTCTTCTTCTTCTTTCTCTCCCACACTTGCTCTCTCTCACACACACACACACACACACACACAGCTTTTCTTTTCCAACAGGAAATCTCCCAGGACCCAGTCCATGCAAATCACGAAATCCTTTGCATTTTGTAGCACTACGATGTGACCTATTTGCACTCGAGCTAATGGGGCGCTTGTTAAGCTTAATGAGTATTTGTTAAAACTGATGAGTGATCATGTTGATTAATATTTCTGTCTTGTTGCTGTAAAACAGAGAGTTTTCAAACAAATCATAAAGCAAGGTTATGTTTAATGTGCTGGGTGATCAAACAGTTGTTATTTTCCCCACCCTCTATAGCAGATTTCAAATCACTCCATCCCCCCCGCGGAGCTTCCTGGTAATTATTAAACACTCAAAATACCTGAAGGAGCTGAAGGGGTCGGTAAATACGTCAACGCGCTGTTGATAAGCACTAGTTATTGCTCAGACTAATAACAAGACTTCAAGGACAGGCGTAGACGCACCATGTTCTTTTTTATCTCCCGCTCTCCAAGGAGAGTTGTAGGAAGAGGCTTAGAGTATTTGCTGTAATAATTTGGTGATCTGATATTGATTAAGGCTAAAAGCAGCAGTGCTGTTTTTAATGTAGGGATGAAAATCTAAACAGGAACGCTTTCCTCTAATGCACCACAGAATAACTAGACAGAATTAAGACAGCGGGCTGAAGGCCAAGTATAAGCAGCGAAATGTCACAGTGATGTTCTTTGTGCAGATGCCATGTAATGTGGTTCGTCTCCTGCTGAAGCCACGGTTGCTTAATGTAGCTTCAAACATCCATCCCTTTGGATTTTTAATGAGTATGGAACTAAGAAGAGGGGAAGGATTATTTCCAAAGGAGTCCTCCCCCCTGAAACCTTAATATTGCAGTTGTTTTCATACGAAGCTGTTAGCCGTGCACGTGCACGCTCTGTTTAAGCTGCACTGAATTAAGGGTACGGATTCACACAGAGCCGTCCTCGTCCTTTGCTCAGGATGTCCTCATGGGATGGAATGAGCTCCTTCGGTATCTGAGTGAGACAGCAGCTGACACTGCAGAGGCAGGGATTCAGCAGTGCGCCGCGTTCACTCCTAATGCTTCAGAATAGTTTAACTTCTGCAGCCGACAGGATGTCCCAGTGGTCGAACTCACCGGTGGCTTAGGAGCCAAATTAAAATGAAGTGCTGACAACTGTGGCACAGTCTCAAGTATGTAATGATATATGTTCTACAACTATTTGCAGACCAGTGTTTGAACTGCAGTCTGTGGATATGACAAGGTAGGAGACCATTATAGAGGAAGCTATGGAAGTGAAGAATTTAAGTGTACTAAAAACAGACTTTCAAGTGACATGTAATTTAAATATGGGCTCTTGTCCGGGTGCACCAACTGCAATATGCGCAGATAAAATGAGAGACATTTTATCTGGCTTCCCATTCTGATTTTTATTTTGCATCTCTGCTCGAATCAGCAGCCACCTGCACGGCCCCCTTTTTAACTCGTCTCCAGCAGGGAGTGAGAAGAAGATGACAAAGATGTGAGACAGCGTTGGGCGGGTGCCCTTTCAAGATTCAGATCAGTAAAATTCAGCAAAGTCCTCCAAATTAGAAACAGTTGTTTAGTGCCATCTCCCTGTTGTTGCATCCGTTTGTCAGGCGGGTTGAGCGCCTGTTTTCGGCGGAGTAGCTAAAGTGCGGCAGAAAGCTGATTAGATCGGAGCAGTAGTCAAACCCTCGGCGTCTCTCTCACCAGGAGATGTGTTCTAATTAGAGCTCGTGCCTCGTGTCTCACTGAGGAGAATAACAAGTCTCATCCCAAGGCTGCCTCCAGATGAACCTCGCATCCACAGCAAAGCAAAACATCTCTGATGTATCAGCAAACCCCTGGACTTTCAGACCACACCTGAGTTGACATGCTGCGCATGAGGATTTCAGTGGTGGGGAGGGGGTTACGACGAAGCCATGCAAAGCTGGAGCTCATGAATGAAAGAAACCAAGTAGAGCGGGTCTGTGAGTAGGTTTTAAGGTCCAAACTGTTCTTTCGGGTAATAAATGTATTTTTAAACACTTTTCAGTGGGAAATAGGTAATTAAACCAGTGAAGATTTGCACTTCTCACAATGTAGAACGGTTGTTTTACCTCATCGTTTCAGCATTTGATCGGCGTGAAAGGAGGGACCAGCTGAATCCTGGTGTGAGATTAGGAGATTTTTTGTATTTCTGCTCCATATGCACAGTTATTTCATTTTGCTGTGTGCATTAACCCCTGCACATATTGTGTATATAAAGGTACAACCAATTATGTTATGGAAAAGAAAAAGAAAACATAAACTAATTATATATTTTGAAGTGGTGTGTAATCCTCATGATTTTTCTATCATGCTGCTTTTCATAAAGTATTCTGGTTTTTTTTAAATAATTAATTTTAAAAAAACTATTTATTTCAGTATCAAGTTGTTGATTATATTTCACATTATTCATGAAATTTGCATCTTAGTCACAGCTTAAATAAGTAAATCAGAGCAATATTTGATACAGATGTGCTCATTTTGATCAGCAGCCCTCTTTAATCATTACAATACTTAACTTAAATGTTTGGCTTCTGAATGTAATCAAAGCAGCAGCACATAATCTTTAGTTCTCTAAGAAATACTCGTACTGTGCTTTCCATCACAAAAAATGAAATTCTACTCCATCACACAGTAACACACACACACACACACACAAACTCAGGGCGGAGGATGGTCCAGACTCCCCGGGCGGCTTGTCTCAGATTGGATGTCAGATGCTAGAGACAGCTGCACTCATCACAGCTTTTATGAATACATTACCTTTTATGTTCATCCAAACACTAATTTATCTTCCTCTGAAAATCAAGCAGGACAGGCTTCCGCTCATTGGTCATCAGGAAAATTGCAACTTTCAGAAACTCTGCGGTGTGGAAGACAAATATCCACAGACAAAAATCACAGCAAATCTTTCAGCTGGGTGGTAATTCGAAGCTCGACTTTGACAGAGTATATGTGTGGATATTTGTGTGTTTGTAGCTGCGTATGTGGTGTTTATACTGCCGCTTTTTGCCTGCATTTTTTTTTTTAAAAGCAGAGATGGTTCGTAAAATATCAAAGTGTGTTATTTGCCTCCATGAAAACTCCCCAACATCAAAGACTTCCTCCGTCTCCCCCAAGAACCCAAAAAACCTCCAGTTTTTTTTTACCCATGCAGTATCGCCTGTCTTCCATCTCAGCATTGCTCAAAAGGCAAAAGCCTCTAATGACACAAGAAGGAAGATGGAGAGACTGCTGCCAACAAAACACGGAGAGAAAAAAAAGGATCATCAACCAAACAGACACATTTTAGCTGATGATTGACATCCCTGCATCTTTTTATTATTCCTGTGATGTTCGTCCAGACGCACTGTTGCCAGAAACTGTGGCCTCACACTTTGGCTGATGCAGCAATCTGGTGATATGCGCCTCTCTGCCTGCCAACCACCTGGCTGAAAAAAGCATAATCAACCTCTCAGTCAATCACTCCTCGCACAGCCAATGGTGTAGGATGGGTGTCAGAGGAAGCGTGGCAGACATGCGCTGGCTTTATGTCCAACTTTGACACTTCACACCTTGCTCTCCAGCATCCTGATGAGTCCCTCTGTATTAGAACGGCCTTGGGATTCCAGCTACCCACTGCCACGCATTATGTAGGAGAAATAAATGCTCTGCCTGTGGGATGAGGCTGCTGGGTCTCAGACATTTTGCAGGTTGCGGTTTTAGCGACTGTATCGTCTTCCAGCTTCTTCCTTCATAAAGAGCACTCAACTGAATGTCAGTGAATTAATTACTCAAAGAAATCTGGGGGTAATTTACGCTAGAATTAAAACTATCTTGCAGTTAAGACTGAGCTGATAATGTGCGGAGCAATGATGGGGATTATATTTAGCAAGATTATTGTGCTGCATTAAAAAACTGCACATTAATCCTGTGCTGCTAGAGAAGGGTACAAAGATCACCAACCCTGACAGTTTGTGGAAGCTGTCTCTAGTCCAGAAACAACAGCAGAGTCTCTTTGGGTGTTAAAGTTGTTTTCAAGACACAACTCACTGCTTAGGGTTACGTAATTCAGCCTTAGATATCCCACAAGACGCATCATGTATATTGCATTGCCTAAAAAGCAGCTTGCTCGCTCTCCGATGCACTCAAGGCTTACTAGGTTTTTCATATCCGATTAAAGGAGAACTAAAGTACTCCATCACTGGGCTCAAGAGAAGAGAAATAACTGACACGCTCGCTGCTGAAACAAGTGAATGATTTAATTTGTTTCTCATTTGGCAGGGGGGGAAACAGCCCTACACTGAGAACACATTTGGTGAAGCATAGGTTGTTAAATTTTCACTTTATGATTATGAATTGATAAGGGTTGAGCAGAAAATGTAAAAAAGAGAAAATTTAACAGTTTCCGTCTTTTTCTTGGGTACTTAAGGAGATGCAGTTTGTTAGCATAGATAGATAGATAGATAGATAGATAGATAGATAGATAGATAGATAGATAGATAGATAGAAGCTTAAGAAATTTGTTGAGCACTAACATTTTTAAATGTGGACTGTGAATCACACTGGTGTAAAATGGTGCTATTTTTTTCTGATTTAGCAAGCTTGAGTTTGCAATACCCTCAACATCTGGATGATCAGTTCTGAACTACAAAGCAGTTGCACAGGTTGCCTGGTTGAAGGCAACCTGTCTCCAAATTGCGATCTGATTTGGATGACAGCAGTCACTCTCAGACAGAGGAAGGTTTGTAAATAACTCTTGTCTAATTTATTGCAGACGAGTTGCCAAAATGCTGCAATCAGTCTGTGCTGGTGAGTATAACTCATCTATACTACATCTGCTTTACTATTAAAGCCAGGTTGGCCAGCACCCAGGTTTTCACAGGTAGATCGGCATCCTGCAGCAATCACGTCATTATTTGTGAAGGAATTTGAGGATTTTTGTTTCACATCAATGAGGTTCCAGCTGGACTCTAAATGTAAGTATTTAACCTGAAATTCTGTTTAATAAAATGAATTGTTATGTTGACATGAACTGATTTGCAGTTTTGGCTGATTTATGACAGTTTTACCTCATTCAGTCTTAAACTGGCAGCAGACTGACTCCATCTTATTGCCACATGAACCAAAGTTGCTTTACAGATACCAACTGATTGTAAGTGGTCGCAGATCTGGTCGCCATCTTTGAAGCAACCATTTCAAAGGTAGTAAAATTACAAGCTCATTGAACACAGTCCCGTTAATTTTGGTCGTGTGGCAGTCTCCAACCACCGTTTTCTCCAGTGTGACTGTGACAACAAATAAAAAATCACAGCAGTGATGACAGTCCCTCTGGTTGATCCAATCTAGCACCGACCTTAGGTATACAATAACAACATCTGTGCTAGGAACTCTATTTAAACTGCTCTGTCTTCCGCCCTTTTTCTTCCTGTTAAAAGCAAGTCGCCAAAGCGTTTGCTCATATGAGGTCATACAAGTGTTCAGGTTTTCTCTGTTTTCTCTGCATTATTGTAGCGTCTTTACCATAAAATATAAAGCATCTTGATGCCGCTGTTGTTGTTGCGATTTATAAATAAAACAGAATTTAAATCAATTGAATCGAATATTAAAATGAGCAAAGCATCATTTCAACAAAAGTGAAAAAAACAAAAGTGGTTTAAATCAACATTTCAAGGGTGGTTAGACAAAGAAGTTACATATTGCAGTTTAGATCTGTTGTTAGTTTCAAGTCTTTTTGGTCCTCTGAGTGTCTAGAAGGAAGTAGGACATGTTTTAGGGTGACCCTAACTGGCAATTGACAAGTTGCTCTCAAATGACTTTTTATAGTTATCTTTAAATCAGGTCCACCCCACACTCATGAACTCTGGTAACAATGAAAATGTTTGGCCTGAGGTTTGAAAAACAGGACATAGAAAATCACTGGTTGCCTTCCTGGTGGCTATTTTCATCTTTTATATACAGTTTATGAACTGACAGAGGGAAACCAAAAACACAAGAATAAGTACGAGTTTCTTGCCTAAAGTTATTTACACATTTTAAATGTAGAAATGAAGAAATCTTGTGAATGAAACTAACTTATGAGTGCCTTCATGTGACAATACTGGTTGAAAAGCTAAAAATGATTAAATTACATAAAAGGCTTTTTTCTTTTACAAAGAAAAGAAGCCCTTTTAAACAATTCTCTGATCTATTAATACCAAGATATCTGACTTAAGGATTAATCAGTTTAGCTGCTACCACAGGCTTTTGAAAGCTTTTCACTTTTCTGCTGCATCTTTCTTTTCTGTCCTGTCAGAGGGGAACAATGCTGGGCAAGTTAAATGAGGCTGATTATATACCCTAAATTATTGGATCAGATAGGAAATGAATAACTAAAAAGAAACATATCATTAATGTAAAAAGACAGAAAGAAAAGCTCATAATGCAACACAAATTAGCACTGTCCTGCATAATAAGGTCATACTGCAGAGAGGTATACAATATATATAGGTGTGTGTGTGTGTGTGTTTGTGTTAGCATATAACACACATTCCAATTGTAAGATTCTACTGGATGTATTATAGCACTGCAGCATCTTATGAATTTTAATACAAAACAATGGAACACCAACACAAACACGGGCACCAAAAATGAAAATCCAGTCAGATGTGTTTCACAGTGTTGCATGGCTGTTACACTTGGTTCTATTTGTTGTGTTGTGTTATAGAGGTGTTTATAAGTGTGTGTGTGTGGCCACACTGAGTATTTCACCTTCAGCACAGTAGTCAATGCATCGATCCATCCAAGCAGCAAGCAGTGAAAAAGTGAAATCATGAAGCTCCCGTTCCTCTCCTGCTCCTGCGCGGGGACGCTGGAGCATTTGCAGCAGCATTAAGGATTAAATTTGGCCCCCAGAAGATACCGAGATTGGTTTGATCAATACAATTAGATTGCCTTTTTTACGACGCACCAAGCACATTAATGTAGCAAAAGCAAAACATGTAAACTAATTCAGCCTTGTGTTCAGGAGTCACGGAGGGTAATGTCACAGTTTGTGTGCTAAATCCTGATAAAAGTTGCTGAATTCTCCACCGAGGTCTTGCTAATGATGTTCTCTTGGAAGTGATACAATTGGCAAATGATTATTGATTTCGGCACTAGAAGAGCCTGGCTCCATTACAGAATGATCCTGTGCCGGGTTGCAGTCGGTGAATTTAATTACGTCCATACGTGCATTTAAATAGGAGAGCCTCTCATTGTCCTTTAGGGTTTCAAAAAAAGAGAGAAAATATACACTTTTCTACAAGTGTATAAAATCTGCTGCATGTGGGGAGAAGCATGTTGTAGCCCCGTCACGCCCCAGGCAATTTTTAAAATTTCATCAGTCTTCTGACTGCACAAGAGGTGAGAAGTGAGCGGCAGAAAATGTAATCCCCAAAACTGATGACTGTTACACAAAATTACAAGAATAGAAAAGACAAAGAGGCAGCATTAACTCTTAATATGCCCAGCCTTGGGCCAAACTAATAAAACTGCAATTGAATCAGCTCTAAATAAATGATGGTGCTGTAGTTTAATAACATATCATCTGCCCCGCTGACAGCATTAGACCTGACACTCTTATATATCTTAATAATCCCACAAGTTCAGACTGAAGGGCATTTGTCAAGAGCAAATTCACACCGAGTGCTGCTTTATTTCCCTAACTCGTTTTTTTCTGGCTCTTCTGAGACTTTCAGGCAAACGCCGAGCACCACCAAGTGGAGGTAATGAGAAATGGAAGAATAAATTGTCCCCCAAGCTAGTTATACAAACACTCTAAATGAAAAACAAAGCACCGGCAGGTCAAGCTGTCTGCACGCAAACAAAGAGACAGAGACAGCATTTTCACTGATCCTGCTTTCAGTTGTGATTACCACCGCCCCACTTTCCTCCTCAGATCAACAGAAAAGACGAACACAGCACTTTTTAAATAAAATGACTCGATACAAATGGGAAAATAAAAAGGTTTTAATAATTCCCATGCATTTTGTGTAAACAAATAATTCCTCACAGTACTGCATTTACACATTGCTGACATATCATCAACACTGGCGCGACATACATAGGTCAGGTTTTTTTTTCCAGTTCATATACTGCATGTGTTGGGTTTTAATACCACAGCATCAACAAACTGTAGCCAGCAGGCACTGAAGATAGCATCTTTGATTTATTCTGCACTGCATGTGCTGAAAACTTAGAGCCCGCAAAGCAGTTTGTGGCTAGTGATATACACTCACCCTTAAATGTGACATTCAGTAAATCATTTTATTATTAAAACTTTCATTGATTGGTTTGACTTAAGTAGAGTTCCTGTTGTATAGGTTAATGAAGCCTTCCAATGTTTCACTGTAAGATATTAGCATTTGTTTGGGGGGGTTTGTTTTGTTTTTGTAGAAGGGTTCATGTTTTGATCTTATGTAAAAGATGCATACGTGTATACTGCACATCAGTTTTTTTCTGACAAAAGCAGCACAGTTATGCAGACTGGTCATGAGTGGTCACAATCTGTCTAAATGCATGAACAGAAATAGAGTTCACTCCAAAATCAGTTAAATGTAAGTCACAAGGTTACTTAAAAAAAAATACAAATAAAAAAAAATACAAATAAAAATCCTCACAAGCAGTTTCATGCTGGAACTTCTTTCTTTGCACTACATCAGATTTCTGCTGCCGAGCTTTTAAAATCTGTGATTTTTGGGCACGGTGAGGGCCACAGCTCCATTTCACTAAAGAAGAGGCAGACATCTTTACAGCAGATGTCTCTGGAACTACACAGACCACTAATGCCCCTTTAAACCCAGACAACAAGCCTGTCACTGGGTCTATCATAAAACACTCCCATCCTGGGGCAAATATAGCTCTGCTAATATTGACCAGTTAAAAGTGATCCGACTGTAACACAATCCAAAAGCTGCAGCAGCATTTTTGCTGCAAAAGTCATGAAAACTGTTTAAAAAAATAAGTGCAACTGTGAGTGTTTGTTTCGAGGGGGAAACATGAGACAAATGAATACACTACAGAAAACCTTCATTCATATGAACTCTATATTACTCTGAGGAAATGTGCAAACAAAGCTTTAATAAAGATGCCTTTACATGCTCTCCGATGCTGGCCTTTGAAAAAAAAGAAAATAATAATAATAATAATAATTAATATATATATATATACATATATAAATATATAGATATATATATATACATGTACATATACATATATATACTTGGAAATAAATACACATCCAACAAGAGTGGCACTTCTACATACTCAGTGTGGGCATTTACAAGAATCTGCTTGCATAGTTAAGTGCATGCATAAGCAATTTATCATGCAACAACTGTCACATACTTCAGGAATAGTGATCTCTTTTTCTCGGGTCTACAGTCAGTGCGTTCTGTGGAGTACTACTCTGTATTGCAAGCTAAGATGCGCACAAGCTGTGATGTGGCATGTGAAGACAGAGGACAGGCTGTCTTTGAGCATGTTGTTTATGCGGTTTTTTTTTGTACATTAACCCTGTGTTCGTCTGGGAGGAATGTTTGGAGACGTCTGGCAGTCTGAAGAGGCTCGATTCCCCACAAGGGAACCTGGGCACCGCAGTTAAGTGTTGGCGTCAGCAGCTGGAGGGCAGGGGTGGTTTTGAGGGGTTATTACAGGTTAATAAACACAAATGTTAAGAACCATGGTGGACCGAGGATCTCCAGACGTTAGACACTGATGACGCACGTTTCACTCCTCAGCTTCTTGGCGACAGTCAGAATGTGGTCGAATAAAAAAAGAAGAAAAACTTTGTTTTTTTCTGTTTGTTTTTTTAAAGGCTATTGCAGAATTACTACGTCAAAAAAGAGCACATGTAAACAGCGGTTCGCACTAAACAGGCGTTATTGTGTTTTACTTGAAATGACATTTTCAGTGCTTGATAAATATTAAAATCGAGTTACAAATTTACCAACACCTGCAGTTACACAACTTTCGATTAAATACTTCTCTGCGATTATCTGAGGCACTGATGTTTGTCGTTGACATAATGGCTCTCGATACTGGAGGAGAGCTGTACGTAAAGATCTTCTCTTGAAAATAATTTGCTGCATCAGCATGTTAAAAATTGCCAGTAAACTTCCTTTGGTGACTGAGTGAGTCCGTGTTTGAAAAGTTCCTTTCTCCTTTCCGCATCCACTTTCCAACTTGTGCAAAGTGACTTTTATTCTCGCTATGAGCTGCTCTTCTCCCGACGATGCTACAGACAGAACAAGGCAATAATTTAAACACACGCCCATGCTTATTTACAACACAGTATAATACGCCTGAAAATCAATGCAATCCATACAAAGTGCTTCTGTTAAAATCCATTCCTAAATAACTATTTAACAATGTGGGCAAGAGGTGTCCAATATGGCAGCTGGTATTCAGTGACCACTGAAAAGCTACAGGTGCTTCAAAGTTGTTTTGCCAGACATGCTTTGTGTCTGGTTTGATGGTTAAAAAGAAACAGAAAAACACCTCAGAGCTGCACTTTAGAGAGATTGTTTTTCAGACCCTCGGAGTAACATCACTTGGATTTCTGGCTAGTTTGTGTGGAGTTGATGGGGATCTTTCTGGACTGTAATGTCTTTTTAGCCGGCTCTTTCTTTGAAGGGTCCTTTGCAGTGGCAGGAGACTGAGCTGCTGTTTCTGCTCCAGAAAGCTTTGATTTTGTGGAGGGCAGCAGTGAGTGCTTGGCGGAACTTGATGCCTTAGAGGACTCCTTGTCTTTGGCTGTGCTCGCGTTGGACTCCGAGGCCACGCACAATGTTTTTTTGCTCGCTCCGTGCGGGACTCCTTCTCTAGATGCGCTCCCACCACTCTCCTCTGGACTTCCTTTCCCCTCTCCTGCCCCTGCTTTGCCGCTATCACTTGGTTTCCGGGTCTCTTTAGGCCTCAGAGCAGTTTTAAAGAAGGACAAACCTTTGTCCTCTGTCTTACTGCTCCTCTGGGGGCCTCTTAGCGGTGGAGCTGTATTTAAAGAGGAAACACCTACACTTGAGGATCGGAGACTAGTAATGGAGGAGCTACTGCTTGAGCTCCGGGCTGCTGCTCTGTCTTCCATAGCCTTGCCTGGCCTGCCCTCAGCTCTACTAGCAGCGCTCAGCCTGGAGGGAGGACCTCCATGGCTAACTTTCTTCTCTAACGCCGTATTGGTCCGTGACGATTCACGGCTAGTGCTCCTGTCTGCTGCTCTGTTCCTTCCTGAAGCGGAGCTTTTCTCACTAACCCCTCTGGGTGATGTCCTCCTCTGAGGGTGTGAGTTTTGTAATCCGGGAGATCCACTCTTTTTCTGTGCAGCCAACTCAGGATGTAATACCTCCGTGGTTTGGGATGATCCTTTTTTAGAGGGGGTTGCTGTTCTGGAGGAGCTGCCCTTGCAAATTTTAGTGCTTCCATCGCTTTTGTCTTTTGGCGTTGATGGTGCCGCTGCGCTTTTGGATTGTGTTCGAGACTGTGACTTATCAATGGCCGGAGATGCAGGAGAGAGAGAGCTGGATGACGTCGAGGAGGTGGCAGCGCGCTTCTTTGGGCTCTTTTCGCTCTCCAGCCCAGTCTTGGCAGAGGACCTTTTGACACCGCTGCTGTCCACGGCCACAGTCCTTGGTTTCACCTCCTTTGCAGCTGCACCATGTCTTGGACTGACCTGTTCAGCCCCAGCCAGTAAATTGTTGTTATCTCCTGCCTGGATGGAGCTCCTCTGATCTGCCTGCAGCACAGCTTTCGAGTGCACCTGCTCTATCAGCCTTTTAGCGCCTCCATTACTCTCCAAAGCACCAATAGCCGACTTGCCCCCTGACAGTTTATCTAACTTCGGTGACCCAGTGAAGCAGGAGGTAGACTGCTTGGTATCAACTACCTCTCCTATCCTTTCCAGTACTGGGGAGGAGGAGTGGGACTCCAGGGAGAAGCGTGAGGGAGAGTTGGAACGAAGCTGGAGCTTAGCAGAGTGGGGCCAGGATGGTTTAGCACCGTTTTCACTCAGTGCTAAGGGACTTGCGATGGAAGATCTTGAGGAGAAAGTTTGCCTTTGCATGCCTCTCACTGCTGGTCTGGAAGATAAACCTGCAGGGCAGAGAACATGCATTAAGAAAATAGTCATGCTTGTCAGCTGAAAAAAACACATGTAATTGTGTGAAATTAGTGTTCTTTACCATCATCTTCACTCCGTTCACCAGCAAACTCAGCAGACTCAGAAAGAGAGGCCAGCGAGGTGCGTCTGGAGGACCCAGAAGAGGCTTGGCTTGGTGGACGACTTCCTATCAGCCGACTAATCCAGTGCTCACACAACGAGGAACTGGTGGAACCTGAGAGGCCAAACAGACAGACAGTGGTTGAACATCTATATATTATGAGCATTACAGGATAATTTAATATGTGAGGTATGAGGTGCAATAAAAAAGTTCCAGGATACAGCACATAAAAAATAAATATCAAAAACCTTTAAGGTCATCTGCTCATGAACCTTCAGACCTTCTACTTTTAGATCTCTGTGATGTGAGCCGGATTTCTCTCAGTGTCTGAAAACAGGAGCCCTTAAAAATTATTTTCATTTTGGGCAAGTGTGCAAAGTCACAGGGAAGCAAATCTAACCAGTGGGTTTGTATGCCAGCACACAGTGGAGTTCTCCACAGTGTTTCCCTTCAAACACCACAGTCACACCCTGGAGGATGAATTCCCAGTGCTTAATCTCATGACTGCTGAGGAAAAAAGAAGAAGAACCACCTGCTCCCTGCACGATGCTCCATCTTCAGGCTTTGAAACTGTAGAGTACATAAACTGCTGAAAGTGCTCAGTGGTAGCCACAGACCGAGCACTCATCACCAGCATTGATCATCCACAGCAAATTTGAATCAGTTTGAATGTTTGCCCTCTGCACTGTTTTAACAGATGTGCTAGTGTAAGTGTTTATAAAGGAACTTCCAAGGAATAATATAGCAACAGTGGTAAAACCAGGTTGCCTACAAATCACAGTCGGTGGACCGATCTCTAACTCCTTCAGCCCACTTGTGCAGGATCCTGAACCTCAGGTTTCCCCCAATGCATCCATGTGAGAGTGTGTGCAAATGTTAGAAAGGTGATATACTAGCACCAGTCCATTTACCATTTAGGTGCATGAGAAAATGACTCAAAACTGTGTTCCTTTTTATGGGTTTATTGCCAAATGCTTTTTCTTGCATGTTGGACATGAGTCTGCACACAGTAACATTGTCACAAATTACCTCCCACAGAACTGTTGGCAGACCAGGACGGGATAGTTGCACGTCGTTGATAAAACAAGATGTAAGCAGTCTGCTTGCAGACCTCATCTTCAGATATGGGATGAACATCGCTATCATCAAAGCAGTACCACTGCCCATCGATGGAGTTCTTACAGTGAGCTACGAGAGACAATGAAATAAAACAACATAAATATCCTGGAGAGCTTCTGTACCCAGCTGGATATGGTGCTTCCTCACCTGTGTAATGTCCTCCCTGCATGGTCCCATGATGGTTACACACCGCATACAGGTCATAAAGGTAGTCCTCTGGATCACGACCCATCCCGTACGGCCGTCTCCATGGCGACCAGTGGGAGGGCAGACTCCAGCTGCTCTGGCTTCTCTTTACCATATGAGGTGCCATGTCCATGCCCGTAAGCGGGAACTTCACCATGTTCTGCATCTTCATTCGCCGATCCCCGTCCTGTAGAAGCAATACGTTTAAGTTTGGGGTTTTTTTTGTTTTTTACTTACATCGTATGAAAAGATACAATCTTGTACCTGTCTGAAGCGTTTCAGGTGAAGTATGAGGATGTCTGGCAGGGTCCACAGGCTGAGTTTGATGCTGCCTTGCTGAAGCTGCTTACAGTGTGGACAGCGCCATGCATCATCAGGAGCAAGCTGAAATTAATGTGAAAACGCTTTAAAGTGGCAAACTTTAAGCACAAAACAGGCTTTACGCTCTGCACCCCTGCATGCAGGGGAAAAATATATTTTTTAATCAGTATCAGTAATATTCTTTGTGCAGGTCACACCCGCTTACCTGTTCCTCTTTGGTGTAGAGTTGAAAGCACTGGGCGAGTGAGCAGGTCTGAGGCTGCAGATGCTGCTCCTTCGCTTGCCGCACACTTTCAGCATCGGGGATGTACTCGTCCTCAGTTCTTTTGAACAGACTGTGGGCGTAACACAGCCGAAGTCACAGAGGGAATACACAACTTCAAAAGAGTTACTATACAGCGCTGTGCTAAAGTCACCCCTCATGTCTTCACATGTTTTATATATATGAGAAAACACATAGAAATAGAGCATATAAGGGAAAAAAAGAGTTTGTACAATTCCAAAGAGCTTGAAAGTCAATATTTGGTGGGAACATCATGACTCTTCATTATTCTCTTGTAATTTCTTTAAGTAGTCTTCAGGAATAGTTTTTCAGAGTTCTTGAAGGAAATTCAAGGCTCTTCCTTGGATGTTTCTACCTTTTGTTCTGTTCTCTGTCAAGATGATCCCACACTGCTTCAATAATGTTGAGTTCTGAGCTTTTGGGAGGCCAGTCTACGACTGATAGTGCTGTATTGTGTGTTGCTGTTTTTATTTATCGAGCTCTGCATTTACTGAAATTTAGTTTAGGATCATTGCCGTGCAGGAAATCAAAGTCACTGCCAATCAGACACTTTCCAGATAGTGTTGCATGGTGGAACAAAATCTGATGGTACATTTCTGCGTTTATATTTCCATGAATTTTGACAAGATCCCCAACACTGCTGGCTGAAGTACAGCCTCAAACCATGACCGAGCCTCCACTGGGTTTTACAGATGTCTGTACCGCTCACCTGACCTCCTCCGTTTCTACAGACAACAATTTGAACCAAAAACTCTTATTTGGATTCATCACTCTATCAGTCCATCATTTTTTTAGTCCAGTTCTTGTGTTAATTTTGTGTGTGTGTGTGTGCGTGTGGGTGTCACGTACTAGTCTTTCGTCTCCTTGTCCCACTCAACAACGATTTTGACATGAGGGGGTCCTCCGGGACCACAGGACTTGTATGCTCTGTTAAAAGTTAGACCAGAGACACATTAAATGTTTAATTTTACACATTTAACTGGGTTTTTTAATTCATTATTATATTTATTATCATAAGCACAGAAAGATTTACGCCTCCTCTAGAGGTAATTTCTGTTTTAGATTTTCACCACTAGCCACTATTAACCATTGTCCTAGTCTTGAAGTCATCATCAGAACTTGTGATGGTGACCATGTTTTTTGTTTTAAAGTTTAGTTTGAACGAGTCTTTGTTTGTTCATGTAACACAAGCGGAGCAAATGTCACTCACAACTTTCTTTTCATTAAAAAAAAAATCCATGCAACAACCCCAGAGGTCGACAGCCTCTGTGAAGAAAATCTATAAGAACCAGACAAGCTATCAGACATCTCAGGATTTCTTTTGACATCAATACCAATGAAGGTTCGCTGAGGCTCTTCAATCACCTTCAACTGGACAGAACACGCCACAGGATTTCTACAATGACATTCAGGTGGGGTAACACTGCATCCTAGCGGGGATATGCGGCATTACCTCTCCACAGAGGGATGGCAGAGCGGCTGCTCCTCCTGAGGCAAGAGATATGTGATTCCAACCACTCCTACCACACGCAAAGTGAAGGGCCCCACCTACAGGGCGTCAAGGGTAAGACAAGAAAAAACTTAATCTTCATTAAAAGCTTATCAAAATGTGAGGTTGCTGTGTTTACGTCATAATATGCACCTGTACAAAGACTCCAGGGCGCAGAACATGCCTCATTTTCTCCAAAATCTCTTTCTGTAGTACGTCCCAGGTCACTGTACGCTCCAAATATAGAATAAATGGATTACCGAACCTGGGGGAAAATAGAAAAACAGCAAGTTTTAGAAGATTTGTGGATTAAATTTGCAATTCTTACACAGCTCTGTCCATTAAAGCACCTGCGTCCTTGCTGTCCAGCGCAGGCTCTGTTGCACACCAGCAGGACGATCTTCTCAGCCTGCCCGCTGTTCTTATTGGGACTCTGAGGTGGTGTTGTAGGCTCTTGTATTTGTGTGGCCATCCTGTTATTATCTGTCCCATACTTCAAGTTGTTCTGATTGAGATTGGCATGTGGGCTTCCTGAAACGTACACAGAAAAAGTTCAATTTGGGGGGGAAAAAACCCACGTGCTCCCTTGTGAAGTGTTTCCAAAAATCAATCCAACATGCTGCTTTACCTTCCCAAAAATGAAACATTTTGCCTGTTTTTGTCAACCCACTACACTGAGACAAAGAGTGAGTAAACAGGATGTCGTACCACATCGCTTGGAGCGGATCTGCTCCGGTCTGAACAGCTCGGGTGTCTCGAAAGCAAAGATGGAGTCGCTCTCCTGAATGATCTCGAGGTCGTCGTCATCGTCGCAGAAGGAGCGATGGAAGCCATCGTAGTACATTTCAGTGAGAACAATCTAAGCAGTGACGGGGAATCAAAAAACAAACAAACACTAAATTACTGATGCGGGTTCGTTAACAGGAACACAAAGAGGAAAGTTTTAAATGAGGCCTCACCTGTTGGGCAGGTATTTTAGTCTCTTGGGCCACAGCTTGTCTCAACCTGGACACGGTGCCAGAGAGGGGCACCGCCACCCCGACTCTCATACAGTGGGAGCACTTTCCTTGATACACCACTGTCACATACAGGGGCCTGCACAACAGAACGGCTGGATTTAATTGGCTGTTTCATAACCATGACTGGACCGATGTTCCAAAGATAGACAGCATCTTCTAATTTTAGCTTTTTCCTGTCACATCTCTCACAGTGTTTGTCTGGGCTCGGTTTGACACTCCCTTTGTTTCCAAGCTTGGAGTTCAGACAGGATCTTGTCTCATTGCAGTTTTGGATACAGGGACTTTTTTTTTAATTGTATGATGGCTATTGTCTTACTTCTAAACTAGACCCAGAGTCACCTTACCTTGTGTGAGGTACCGGGATTGGCAGTGAGATGCAGAGGAAAGGATCAAAGGTGTTGCTCTGTTTCTGGCAGTGAGGGCAAGTCAGGGAGGATCTAATCAGAGAAACAAGGAGAATTAATGAATTACAACTGACACCACTTTTATGTTCTTATATGAAGCTGAATAGTTGAGCCAGATCAAGACTGGAAATGGGAAACAATTTATTCCTAAGCTCAGGCTCCTGGGAGGCTTCCCATCATCCCATCATGCACTAAGCATTTCTTCTTTCCTGACCTCTTTTCAATCTCTGTATGTTTATACACCACTGCTACATTTAATCACTCTCAATTATAAAACTCTCATAATTTGTCTTTAATTCTGCCTCCCTCTGTTGTCTCCTCACAGCTGATGACTGTCCCTCCCTGATCCTGGTTCTACTGGAGGTTTCTTCACATTAAAAGGAAGTTTATTCTTCTCACTGTTGCCAAATGTTTGCTTTTCAGGGTTATCTGACTGTTGGGGTTTTCTTTTTAATACCGCAGAGTTTTTACCTTACAATATAAGGCAACTGTTAATGTGAATTGGTGCCATATAATAAAACTGAACTGAATTTTAAGTTTCTTGAGCTTTAAATAAAAGGAAAAGAAAAAGAAGAAAAAGAAGCAACAGCAGCTTTGAACCTGCAATCTTAATAATGGCCAGCAGGGGGCAATTGCTCCAGTTACAGAAAGAAGTCTGTAAAGACTGAGGAAATGACTCCACTTCTCACTTGATTTATGAGTTCAGTGAACACTTTTCTGGTGAGTTTATGGTCTTGAAAATGTATTTTCATTCTTATTTAACACTGCTTAACACTTTTTAGGATAAAACATCCACAGCAAAGAATCCACAAACTAATGAGTGATCTCGCTTTCCATTTGCACAGCGTTTGGTTTGATGTCAAAGTCACAGCTGTGTATAAATATCCTCATCTATACCAATGTGGATTCAACCTGTGATCGGCGTTTCACTTGGATGTTTATCACATGGGCAATTACTCTCAGCATAGAAAACAAAGGATGTCGAGGATTTTCTTAACTACGTATGTATGTTTTGTAATACAAGCACGGTGCTAAAGAGTCAAAACAAATGTGCAACTGCCAGCAACTGCAAATTTTACCTGTATTGTGCCTGAAACAGCTCCTGTACAAAAGAGCCAGGTGCTGGTAGTGGAGATCCTTCAGGGACAGTTTCTTCTTCTACTGGAGGCTGAGAATAAACAACAGCAGCAGTCAAGAAGCAATAAAATGTTCAGAAATTACCGAATGCGCAGTTGCATATCTGTTTACTTTAGGACACAGCGGTAACACGTAACTGTGATCTAAATCAGTGTTTACCTTCCTGGGGAGTCTGCTGTCCAGGGGGACAATTTGGTTGAGGTCTTCATGAACTCTATCAAGCAACCAGAGGAGGAATTCTTGGGCATCGTGCTGGGAGTTGCCCTTGAATTGAAGGGCACTCTTTGACACTACATTCTGCAGACAACAGCAGAAAAAAGAAAAATCAAGGAATTGGATGGATTTAAGTGGCTTTCACAAAAAAAACAGAGATGTAGTAAAAGTTCACAGAGAGCGACTCGTTCCCTTTTTCCACCTTGCTTAACTGTGAAATATTCAGCTATGTTTAACCAGGACAACGATTAGCAGAGTCCTAAAGGTCAGGCCAAGCTTTTTAAAGCAAGGACACTGGCTGAAGCTTGACCTTAAACAATAAGCTGCTGGAGATCAAAACAGTGCGTACTCTACAAAGCCGCCCAGGCTGGAAGCTGTGAAGTCACCTCCACGCAGAGGCTATCAAATGTCACACAAGGTCAAAGATACGAGCGGCACTGGGTACTGTGTGGCCGCTCAGCCTCTCCTATGGGACAGTCGTCCTTATTTTAGAGCAGTTACAAAAGCAGCCTCAGCGCTTTTGTGCAAAATGGTGCAAAAAAAACAGGGCCAGGCTATCTTGTGTGGCTCAACCACAAAGGTTGTCTTTAAGTAAAGAGATCTGAGATGATATCAGTGATTCATTTTCTAAATACCCAGGTCTCTTTTAAACACTGCACCTTCACAAAAATAGAACCCTGTAAACTGCTATGCTGTGTGTATTTTTGGTTAACGACAGACAAGACACTGTGAAAAAAATGGGATTGTTATTCCCATAGGGCAAAGCTAGGGATGCACAAAATGTGAAATTCTAAGCCAATAGCAACTGTCCTGATTGTCCTGAGTGCCACTGTATTTGGTTTTAGTCGTTACTCCCTGTTTTCTTCGTTGTGCGATATAAAAACAATGGCTGAACTGTTTCTGAGTCTTTTATTGTTCATCGCACTGTTTGTCAACGTCTAGCTGATAAAAATCGGCCAATGCCATTGGTTTATGCTGTTTTTTGCCGACAGGCCAATAACCAATCAGTATGAAAGTGGCTTGATACTGATGCTCAGCCTGTGTAACTTCATTCTGAATTCATCAGTTGGTGATAATATTTAAAAAGTAATATTAAATGAGGCACTGCATTAAAGTTGTGATATCTTTCTCATAATGCATCATTAGCCTGATTTGTTGGCTTTTTTTCTGCCAAATAAGTGCCCTCACATTTCATACCCCAAACCTCTGGTCTGTTCAAAATCTAAATTGAAAAACCAGTGACAGCAACAAGGCACTACAAAAATCCCCAGTGCCAGGAAGGACAAACTGTTTTCCCAGGCTGTGCACTCAAACACTTTTGCGTGACTCTTACTGACCTTCGTTTGTACCTTTGCAGTACATTTGACCAGGATTTTAGCTGAACTTGTAGTTCAACTTAAATGTCAAATAGCAGGTTGAGCTTGAAAGGATTAAATAAATGTTAAGTAAATGTGGCATAAAATGAATGAAACCACCACACAGCAAAAATATAACTATGTTTCCCGTGTATTTAAAAGGTGCACGATGTATGTATGTATGTGCATTTATAAAACCTGATAAAGAAAAAGTTTCAAAGTTTTTAAAAAGAGCTAGGAGGAGAAACAGGAGAAATAGTAGTTTATCCAACAGAGGGCAACTTCTCTGTTAGCAACACTCATAAAAAAAGTAGTCAAAGACTGATTGTAACAGTAAAAAAGTTTAGTTTTTTTTATTTTTTATTATCTTAGTAGGAGAAGCTACTTTTGGCTGCTCCCATATTGGCAAGTCGTTGCCACAACAGATAGCCCTGCATGGTTTTCCATTTTTTTGTTTTTGTTACTTTTTTGGTTGATTTAGGATTTGCATCTTCTCCCAGATTTGAACTGGAGAACTTTGCTTATTAGACAAATATTATCTTAGTAACTGCCCATAAAAAGCTACACACGATGAATGTCATGCAAAGCTGTTCATATTTCATGGGTCTGAAAGAAAAAATATCGGCTGACATATTGGATTTTTAGATCATCAAATATCAGTATCAGTACGGGTTTTAAAAAATATCATATCAATATTATCATCATATAATTTGCTTTGTTTTGTTTTGTTGGGGGGGTACAAATGTTGAATGTCTCATGTTGGCACTGTCACAACACTTTACTCTGTGTGTAGAGTGACTGCATTGGCTTTGACACTTGACCCTGTTACAGGAAGCCACTTCAGTGTCATCTGATATTTATGCTTTTATCTACATTTAGTTTCATTCTGTTTCATTTTTCTTTGTTGGATTGGATATTTTTACACATTTGAGATATTTAATACACTTTTTATTTATACTTATTTTATATAATTGTATTTATTTTGATCTTTTTTTAAGATATTTGTTTTGTGATATTGTATTTAAATTTTTAGCTATATGCCAATTCTACTTTGTAAGCAGTTTTGTTAGGTCTTTTTAGTGTGTTTCACTTAATGTTCAGCTGGTATAACAAAGGAACTTCCAAACTCTTTGGACAAATAAAATCTCATCTTAAGATGAGATGTGCAGAAGTGCAGACTTGTGCAAAGTCTTTGAGATTTTTAGGTAGTGTACTACAACCAAATCCTCAAACCAGCGGCTTCTGAGAGAGAATGGACGATAAAATAATTCCCTTGTGTTCTTATTAAATCTCCCTAATGGTCTTTAAGTGCTTGTGTGTGTGTGTGTGTGTGTGTGTGTGTGTGTGTGTGTGTGTTCTCCCAAATATCTATGAAATGACACTTTTAAAAGCACCAGTTGGAAGCATTACTAATGTTACTAGCAAACACTTGTATGCTGCAAATATCCTACATAGTTTTATTCTGTTTTTTTTTTAAGGTTATATTCACCCATGTGTCCTTGTCCAGTTCAACATGTTTAATGCTTCTGATGATGAAAATAATCTATATCCAGCTGGACTGTTTGCAGTTTGGCTGGCAACTAAAGCAGAAGAAAATAGACAGAAATAGCAACATTGTCAAGAACAAAGAATGCGCTGTATGGCCCGTTTCTGTTTAGTCTCTCTCCACTTTGTATTGAACTTTTCAAGAACACATCATGAGTGAGAAAACACGTCTTTTGTTGTGCAGAAGCAAATCTTTGTGATCGTGACAGGCAAACTTTTCATCGCCGGGACGCAGATTTAAGAGATGACAATGAAAAACAGACAAGGCTGGAAGCAAAAAGCTGATACAGTCAGCTTCAGTACAGCTCTGCTCAAGATTCTGTTTCATTTACAAGGAAGAAGTGTTAGTCCTATAAACACTGACTTTTCACGGATCACTGGGATTCTACTATAAACACTTTACTGCTTGTAAAGTGCATATATGGCTGCCCCGTGTATGACAATCACACCTGGATCAAAGTCAGAAACACAAAGTGGCATATCTAAAATATAAAACTAATCATCTTTGTAATATTTAAGGAGTTCACACTCAGATTTATCTTCTAACCATGTAAGTTTAGAGAACATAAAAAACACATTGATTTGTAGCCAACCACTTAAAAAGTAGGACTCAGTTTGTTGCTCAAGTTCACTTAGTTGCACTTAAGAGGCAAAAACTTGGACTATAAGGTACAGCTGGTTGTCCCATAAGCTCATATCTAATCAAACGTTAGATGACTGTTGAATTTGGAGCTCAAAGAAATAAAAAAAATATTGCAAAATAAAATAGAAACACAACTTAAATCTAGTGTCTTTTGGACACTTTCTGCTTGCTTGTCAAACTTGTGCAGACCCACACAGAGCGAGGGTCTTTATATGGGTCTCCACGACCTACCTTAAAGTCTCTGCTGTGCTGAGGAGTGTACTCGAAGGTCCACAGAGCCCGAACCAGTCCGGACAGCTGCTCGGTTACCTCCCCTGTCTCCGGCTGCTGCTGGCCTCCCCCTTTTTTCTGCATCAGCACCCCGTTGGACTTGGCCTTTTCGTTGTTGCTTGTCGTCTCTCCACCTTTGAACTGCTCCAAAGCAAGGTACTCAGCAAAGAGCTCTGTGTTGCTCAGGCACTGCAAGATAGCGTTCATGAAGCAGGTGTTGCCGTGGTTCTTGAGCCCGGCGACACCGGGCACCTTATCCCCAAAGGGGAAACCCCCGCAGTCGCTGTCATCCGACGGGAGTGACCCCCCAGTGGTGTTGGGGAGCAAAGTTGCCTCGTCGGTCTCATCCTCGGCGGCCTGCTCGTCGGTGCCAAAATGAGACAGAGTCGAGAGAGTCCGGAGAACTCTGCTCATAAAGCTCCCCACGGAGCGCACCGAGCTCCTCCGGAACAGCTTTTTGCTGAAGGATTTCTTCTCCTTGTTACTCACAACTTTCGACATGATTGCTTTTTTTCTCTCTCTGCCTCTCCGATTTCACACCTTAATTACAGAGAGGGCCCCCACTTTTCAGAGAAACACCCCGTGCCCGCGCACTGACAGCTCCCTCGCTCTGTGGTGCTTTACGGGAGGCCTGAGCATATTTCACTGAAACGTAAAGGCCTGGCAGTTCTTGGGATCATATCATTAGGAGACAGCAGAGTACAGCATCAAATCATCGGCCCACTTGCAACACTGCGTCGGATTGCATAAACTGCCTCCGCGGAGAGCCGCTATCAGGGCGCTTTACGTGAATGCCAGGGGTAGTCCCGCACCCGCCAGCAGCCATCGTCATTTCAAATGGTGACATATCATCACCCGTTTCTTTGTTAGGGTGCTGGAAAAGGAAAAAGAAAGCACGGCGCTGAGGGGGCTCGGGTATCAGTGTCAGGCACACATAAACATCAAATCCACTACTCGCAATTAGGCTGAGAGTGACGAGCGGAATTCCTCATCATTTATTATTAAACGAACCGCAGCTCCACCCTTTTAAAGGTATTTCTTCTGACCCCGGCCATCGAATCCGCGCTGACGTTGAGAACCGGTGGGTCGGAGATATGAACCAAGTGAACGTCTTCCCTAAATCGACTCCACGGGCGCGCTGCCAAACTGAGGAACCCCCGACCGAAGCGACACAGCGCGCCGCTCCCTGGCGTTTGGCTGCTGCGGTGCATCTCTCCCTGCGCCAAACGCGTGAAGCGGACGTTCCCGTTTCTCCATCTGAAAGTTTGTTGTCCTTTTTTTTGTTTGTTTAAATACTTGTCCGCTTCGTGCGCCTTAATTCCGCCTCCGAATGAGATTCACGGCGAGGCCGCTTCTCCCGTCTCCATCACCACCATCATCATCTGTGGGCAACGATACTGCAGGCAGGGCGGTAACGGCTGACGTCAGGGCCAAACACTGGTCCATGTTGGAGGAGAGCAGGTACAGCGGCATGTGATGATGCTCCGTGCCTGTTTGTGGACAGCGCGGACGCCGATCCCAACCAATCCGGTAACAGTGGTAATATATTACTCTTTCACATTATTTTACATTATTTGCAGCTGAGCTTATAGCTGGGGGGAAAGGACAACAAAGGAATTTTTGTTTTAAAAAAAACCCCCATAAAATTTAATTAAAAAACAAACAAACAAATAAATTATGTAAAAATGTTGCCAGTTGCTATGAATTGTTCTACGGTGGCTACACAAAAGACACAACACAGTTATTTTCATTATCAGCTGATGTTTCCCGATATTGTAGGCTATTGCTGGGCCACTGGCATGTCGGGAAATCGTGGAAAAGTCAGATTAATTAGAATTTATTTTACTTATATGGGCCTAGCGACAGTTCAAGACAACAGTCGTTTCAAGGCAGTTGATGTTGTAAGGTAAAGGCCCCACAATATTCACAGCTACGCAACAATAACATGATCCCCTATGAGCAAGCATTTGGCAACAGTGGGGAGGAAAAACTTCTCTTTAACAGGAAGACATATTTGGGTGAACCAGGATCGAAGGATGTAGCCATCTGGCAGCTGGTTGGGCAGATGGCTGCACCAAAAGTAGAGCAATTCTCCCTAAAGACTCAGTCACACTAGACTACTAATACCTGTGGGGAGCTCCTTAAAGAAAAAAAAATGAGTGGATTTCATTTCCTCACATTTAGTGACTGACTGCAAGTAAGTGTGTGGGACCAACTGGTCACAGGACCACAATTATTTGTTATTGGTTGCCTCCCACCTGGATAGATGTGCAACTGCTTGCAATCCAAAGTGGACTGACTGCCATCAGTCTCAGACATATTGGGTTTGCAAATAACTGCCCTTTAATTTATAAACGCAGACAATTGCCAACAAACTGCAAACAACCTGAGTGAGTCTGTACTGATGAGCGCAACATGTCCCTGAGGTTTTCATGTCCCTGAGGGACTCGGTTGGTTGTGTTCTTGTTATATTACCATATAAAAGCAAAGTTGAGACATTTGTGTTTCAAATTTAAGGTCCTGGGTGGACTCTGAATTTAAGCAGTTCATAGAGTTATCATTGCGTACCTCATTCACTCAAACTGATCGCAGACTGATTCAGTTCCATCGCCATTTCGACTCACATAATTTGCTTTGAAGATGGCAACTGACAGCGTCTCAGATGCAAAAGCAACCAGGCCACAATTTCATATCACAGGGTCACTCTAATTTGGGTCTTGCCACAGTCTCCAACCACCATTTTTTTTTAATGTAACTGTAGCATGAGCCCAAAGCTGCACACTCCATCTCCTGCTGCGATAAGGGACAACTGCAAAACTGTCCGACCTGATTCGTCCACATTTTCAGTAGTTTAAATGTGTGAAAAGAGCTTTACAGCAAAGTCTTCTTTGCCTACTCGAGTCCCCTGACAATTAACCGTGACAGACAAGCCAATTTTCATGTCTTAAAGGTAGGAAGTGGAACATACAACGCAATACACAGTTTACCACTGAGGGATCCTCATTCAGCGCTTGATTCAGTCCACTGAATTAAAATAATACACATAGCCACACTACAGTGTTTACATCCATGTTTTATATACACGTTTCCACCATACTGCATGTAAAAATATTAACCATGTCACCAGTTCAGCCCACCCACAACCTCAACAGATCACTTTCTCCCTTATTTTCAAAGTTAAATTACCAGAAATGAATAAAGTTTGTCACTATTATTACCTAAATATAATTTAATAATTACGATTTATTCATTAGCATGACAGACTTGTTTAAGTAGATTTAAATGCTCTGAAGCTGCCCCCGTCTTATAAATGCAGAAGTGAAAAATGACAAGTCAAGACACATTCCCCTTTTGGTTCCACTTGAAGGCATCATCACTGGTGAGACATCATCATTTCAAACTCACAAACATTAATCAGTTAAAAAAAATGAAAATAAAATAAAATAAAATAAAAAAAAAGGTCAGACCTGCCCTTATTTGAATCTCGTCCCATAAATGCCATATTTAGACACAAACGTCTTTAAATGCTGCAGCTGTCAGCGAGATTAGTCACTATGATATTAGGGGAACTGTAACATGTAAACCAGCTGATATTAACATCACATTCTTCTGTTTGTTTACAGCACAGGACGTCCCCAGGGCCGCCCTTGAAGCCATGCAACCTATCGAGTCCTTTTGCTTTTCTCTTAGTAGTCGATGCTCCGAAGTGCAGCGATAGTGGACGTCAGTCGTCGAGGCAACAGCTTGGCGGTCTGTCTGTAGTCTTGTGGTTTAGTCCTAAGTAGAGTTACGATATTTTGCAGGGTGCGAGACGGCTGCAGGCCCAGGGCGTCCATCACGTTACTCAGATAGTCTGTGGAGCACAAACACAAATGTTCAGATATAATTTCGGGCTATCGTGAATTTCAATTGATCCCCACGAGAAGGAGTACGTCATCTGTCCCGCATTTTAGCTACTGTACCGATATCCGTGGCCAGTTGTTTAGTGGAATGAGTGCTCAGCTGGGGGATCAGTAAAATGGCATCACAGTAGGTCTGCATGGTTGCCCGAGCAATGGAGCCCAACCAGTAGTCTGCTGTGTTGTCCAGCTCAGTAAGCTCATCACCTGAAACAGAAGGAGAAGGTCTTTGAGAAGGGCACCAGATTACAAGACATCTCTTCAAATGAGTTGAGTTGTCACTCAAGTGTCTTTGACTTTAGGGAAAATTGAGGGGGATAATTTTCAGTAACCTTGCTCTGGAGGGAAAGGCAGCTTCCCAGCATGTAAGGCCATCTCTAAAGCCGGGTCCTCTTGTGTCACAAAAGGCTCCAAGTGGAGTGGGAGAGACATCAGGTACTGTCCTATCTATGTGGAGGGAAAAGTCATATGGTCTCTGTAAATATGTACAAATGCCACTGTATCCTGTTTATTTATATTTATCAAATGAAAGTTCACTAACATTAGTGATGTACTCTTGGGGTGACAGGCTGAAATTAGGCAGGTCCTCCGTGTAGCTCTCTCCAAGACCAGGTGATTCTTGACTCTTAAACAAGAAGCACAAATCAAACAGATTAAACGGATACGGCACATCCACCACTCGAGTGCGCAAACTCAATCCAAAAGCTGTCAGCACACATGCACTCAAATCATCTTGATCCTTATTTGAAATTAAATAACGCAGAAACTTGACACCTCCATCTTGGAGACGAGGCAGAGCTGGTGCTTGATCTGCATGAAGACCGAGTCAAAGGCCAGCTGGTTGGCCTGTTGATTGAGTCTGGTCAGAGCTGTCCTAGGCTCTGCTAACAAGTTGGAGTTACCTGTGCCTTTCTCCTGCGAGGGACAAGCAGAAATAGGAGGAAGAAGAAGAACAGCTACAGAAGGACCCTGATAAACCAAGTGTAAGGGTTCAATACAGAAAACTGCCACACCTTTAACGAGTAAAGAAGTTCCATCAGATTGTTGTATTCAGCCACATTTCCCCTCTGAAGGTAGTTGTATTCTTGCCAAGGGTTTTTGGTGGCACTCTTCCTTTCTGTGGAAGTGGCCTCCTGGATGCCTGCCAGGCTGCGTGGGCTGTACGACTCTGACAAGTACTTACCTGCCGTGGCCAGGATCCTATGGGACAGATCGCAAAGTAGACATTTTCTTTAAAATTCCAGATCAGCTTCTTGACTGTGTGCTCACTGTCATTGGGTAAAAATATTCATTCAGTAAAAAGATTCACTCACTTGTTTGACAGCTGTTGTTCAAAGGCCCCACATTGTCTAAGCAACTCTCCACATGTGGAAATGATCCTGCAAACAACAATATTGTTTTTTAAAGCAAGAAGACAGCTTTTTTCATGCAATTATTTGCAGTCCATGTGAATTATAACAAAAGGGTTTGTTGTTTTTTTTGTTTTTTAAAAAGGTAATAACCTGACTGAGTTCTGGAAAGCCGTCCAGTCCTCCTGGAAAACCGATGAACTTGGTGTGTCCTCAAGCTTACACTTCTTCCTGATCGACTGGAGTGTTGTGGAAAAGTCTGACACATACCTAGAATCAGCACCACGTCAAAGCTGGTCAATCATCTACAGTAATGCTAAAATCAGACAAACTATATCTAGAGATAAAACATATATCTGTAGCAATCCATGCAGTATGTGGCGTATGTGAGTGTGAGTAGAGGCTCTTTACTTGGTGAAGAGGGCTTTGAGAGCTTTGAGGAGGCCACACACTGCAAGTCCATCAGTCAGTCTGACACAGCGGTCCACAGCAGCACCAGCCAGGCCAAACAACTTGCCTACCGAGTGGCTCAACTCTTCTACGCAATCAATTACCTCCCCATGTTCCTGTAGTGGAGTGTGCAAAACAGGACAAAATGGACTATTATGCAGACTATATTAGTGTCACTGCTACATACAAACACATTTTTAGCTTATGAATCTCAGCAACTTAACCCTGTAATGGCGAGTTTTTTTTAGATTTCTACATCATCAGTGTGATCTATGTTTTCCTTAAAAGCCTGAATAAATTGCACAAAAATGCCAGATGTAGCAAAATTATGGAAATTAAAAGCCAGATATGCAAATTGATATTTAATTAATTTTGTCATTTGTGAGATGATTTAATAAACACTCCGTGATGGTGGTGTTTAGTGCCTTGTTTCCTTCAAAACTTTGTGTCGTTTTGCTGCAAATAATAAGTCCTCAAAATAATTGTGCTGGAGGAGTTCTGCAGCTATTCCTCACTTTTTCCCTTTTTGCTGTTTTTCTAACCTCGTTCAGTTTTACATGATGCACTTCTCCTGTAATCCTCATCCCATGGAGTTTAGGAACAGTCATGACTTTCATTCATCTGTAAACAGTTTTTGGGTGGATTCTTTTTAAACATCCATTTAGCTTCTGACTTCATGCATCTATTCTAAGGAGAAGTGAAACTTGTTTTCACAGACGATAGGTCCTACCAGTTTTTCTAGGCAACAGCAGACTTTATCAGCAAGTAAACTTTGTTTGAATACCGGGAGGGGCACCACAACACTTCAAATCTCTCAGTAACTGGAACACCTGACTGACAACTTGACAAGTTGTTAGCAAACAGGTTCACAACTCTTTCTGTTGTTAGTTCAGTTATAATTAGTTAGTTAGTTTAGTGTATAATTATGATTTGGATAAAGATCAGACTACAAGTAATTACTGCAAAAATTCTGGTTATTTCAATGGTTGAGTTTCTGGTGTGCTCTAACCAAAGGCACGGCGCTGATCTGGATGAGAAGGTGAGCTTCCTCCAGATCTCCATAATGTAGCTGATAAGATTTATAGGGATCATACAGCGCACAGACCAGCTCACTCAGCTTCAAGAGGTTATGTTCACCTGCAGCAGAAATAAGACCAAACATGAAGAGAACACTTTATGTTGTCATCTTCCATGAGCAGTATTTACACATATGGTTCAGGTGCATACCCAGGTGTGGCAGCATGGCTGCTTCAAGGTTGTGTCCAAAGGTGGACGTGGTGTGATGGAGCTCCAGCAGAGTCCCCAGACGCTCCTCTTGGGCTGCCCGCTCCATGGCCGTGCTCAAGCACACGGGTATGGATGGCACCATGGCCCCCAGAGACTGTATCAACAACACTGTCACCACTTCATAAGGCTTCTTGAACACCTGTGTGGATCCAAGATAAAAAAAAAATTAGCACTACAGAGTGTTAGCAAAGTAAAACCCATCAGGTGTCGATCTTGGTACTGCAGTCCATCTCACCTGGCTGCTCCACTGTATTTGGCCGTGCCAAGTGGAGAGCAAGGTGTCGTAGAATTCAGACAGCTGCTGATTCAGATTGAGCTCGCTCTGGGAGAGATCCTGCCATATACTCAGCAACTGGCCCTGAGAACAGCAAAACAGACAGTCATGCACAGAAGCAAATATATCAGAATATGCCTTTGCGGAGATTTATAGGTCACAGAGATGCAGTGGTGCCTACCTTGTGACACTTGTAGTAGTACGCAAGAAGCTGCGGCATTCTGTCGATCTCTGTGAAGACTTTAACAAACAGCTTGGCTTGGTCTGCAGAGAGGCAAAAGCATGCGATGTTTGTACAGTGTAAGCAAACTACAGCAAACCAAAACAGTAAGCACTGAATAAATTCAAGAAACAACACTTTCTCTGGGGTTCTTACCTACAGACATGGAATTAAACGCTGCTACTATCTGTGGGCTGGCCATGGCCTCCAGTCTGTTTTTCAAAGCCTCCAGGTGAACACACTTATCAGAGTAGTCTGGTGTGTCCACTAGCATGGCCAGACTGTTCTGCATGCTGGTTAGCTTAGAAGAAATTACTTTAAAGTCCTGAAAAAAGTAAAATATGATTACTATCGTTTCCGTCAACATCTGCACAATATCGTAATATTATATAATTAGCTTTCAAAGGATAAAAAGCTAATTACAATAGCACTGTAATTACACATTACTCATCCAGTGCCTTGGAAGAGGTTTGACTCTACAGTGGATCAGTTTACAGGATGTGTTGAGTACACTCAGAAAGTTAGATTAAATAACAAGATTAAAGTGCTCCAATATTCTGATCTCTAACACGCATATGAGCCAGTGTGAGTCACATCAGTTCATAATTGGTAAGCAGCAAGGCAGGCAGAAACAAACCAAGAAAAGCTCTGCGGCAGAGTCTTCCTTTCATACCTGTGTTTTGAAGGTCTCCTCAATGTCTGCACTCAGTGTGCTCCATTTGTCTGCTTCCTGCAACGCTTCAGCTGCCAGCTGCATTCGACTCTTCACCTGATCTATCTCCACCAGGACCTGGTTGAAAATATGCATGAAACATACAGTTCAAGCCTCAGAAGTATGGAGTACTCTGCACATTTGAGTCCAGTGCTAGACTTTCACTATTATAATGCTTACTATTAAGCAAATTATTTCAAAAACACAATATACAAAGTATGTATACATGTTCTCCTAATGCACTAGATCACATTTAAATCCTGAATACACTTCAAGTAAGTATTGGAACTGTGCACACACCTGCATGGACTGCACTGTCTCCTGCTCAAATTTCTTGATGTCCTCTTTAACCATGACCATTTGCTCCTTTAGAAAGGAGGCCTCCTGTTTCAAAGCCTCCACATCTCTCAGCACTCGGGGCATATTTTGAAGGGCTTGGTTACTGCTCTCTACACAACAAATGAAAACACAACTCTAACTTTTTAACATGTCATAGTTAAATTCAACACAATTTTATCCATGCAGTACTGGTACACAGTATAAATACAAATGCCATGGCGCTTAATATCGTAATGTAGAAACCCACCAACTCTGTAAACTCAGTAAACTGTAAACTTCCCTTTCTGTTAGTGAAAAGAAGTTTTACATATTTAGCTGAGATGTCATGGAAAAGGGAATCCAATTTCAACAGTATTTGTTAGTTTTTCCTACATGATAAAGAAAAGCTTCTGTAGGAAGTGTAAGAAAGGTGTCAACAACTGAAAAGACATTTTTAATCTCAAGAGTTTATTTCTTTCCTGATTAAATAAAAGTTAACAATAACAACAATAACAATAATAATAATTAGGGCTTAAACAGACCTCATCATACTAAATCATACTTTTTATTAATCTCTGGCTCTCTTCCACAGCACGTCTTTTATCATGGCTTCCTTCTTTCAACCGGTCACAGCACATTGCCGTCCCTCCCTGAGGTGGAGGTTTCTGCTGGAGGTTTCTTCCTGTTTAAAGGGAGTTTTTCCTTCGCACTGTTGCCAATGTGCTTGCTCATTGGGGGTCATATGGTTGTTAGGTTTTTCTCTGTATGTATTATTGTAAGATCTACCTTACAATATAAAGTGCCTTGAGGCGATGGTTGTTGTGATTTGGAGCTAAAACTGAATTGAAGAACTAAAGGTAAAAGAAAACCAGAAAATATTCTGGTAGTTTATTGGCCAGACTGACCTGTAATTTTACAACAGAAGGTTTCTGGTAATTAACAGAAAGTTCTATAGTCAATAGTGAAAACAAATTAAATTTTTATGTCATTTAACTGTTTGTTTATCACTTTCGTATATTATTCATGACAAACAGATCTTTATAAGAAAGAAAAAATGTAATAAATTACACAAGTACAAATTTTAAGCCAGCTCTGACACCTCTGATCTAGATACACAAACTCTTAAACTGATGTATGAATAGAACATAAATCTTCTCAAAGACAATTTCTCATTACGTGTTGTGTTCACGTCTAACAAGTCATTTTCTCATAGGTGTTTGTCCAGGTAGAGATCTGGTGAATGTAAAGGCCACAGTAGATGATTCGTATAATTTTCCTACACCTAAAGCCATTCAGTGCTCACTAATGCCCTGCTGATGGGGACACCATGACTCTTTCTGTAAAGTTTTCCTTTAATTTGTCATCAGAAGATTTCATACAGCATGCAATTTCCAAATGCACAAACCATAGTCCTTAATGACAACAAAGACACATGGTCACGTGGTTATGGTCCTTTTTAGAGGATTGTGGGGCAGCTGAATTGTATTGGTTCTACAGAAGTATTTATAAAACTGACTTTGCCGTTTATATTAATGCAATAAATGCAGCAGAAATGTTCTTGTAGCATACTGCATTAACTGTAAATGGGACGTAGTTTACTAAGTTAACAGTGTAGGCCATAAAGGCAAATTACAATGGTGAGGACATCCACTATGACGCACTGGCCAATGCAAAGTACTGACCTTCGATAGCATTGTTGACTTCCTGGATGAAGACCTGCAGCTTCATGACCAGTGTAGCAGCGTGTGCGTCTGCCTTCCCCGGCGCGTCCTTCTGCACCACCTTGAAGGCACCATTCACCCAGTCCTTCACGTCGAAATCATCGTCCAGGAATTTAGAGAAATCCATCTCGCTGCTTCGTTCGGCCAAACTCTTCCGCTGCAGTCTCTGTCATCGACCCATTTCTATCGTTACGCTAGCTAATTTTTCCCCAGCACCGGCTTCGACACGAATATAAAATAAACAGCCCACGAAAATGAAATTATCATGACAACTAAATAGAGTTCCAACAATGCGACGGCCTCCTCCAGAGTTATTTTCAAAGGTTTACGGCTTTAAAAGACTACAGGGAGCACATATTTCTAACTAGTACTGACTGCAGTGGTAATGCTGACAACAACTTCCTGTAGCGCTTTCTATTTACCTTCCCCCTAAAAACAAATGCTAAAAAAACGGGCCGGCTGCCCAATAAAAATCCCATCAACAGACTGAGGAATGTTCGTTCTTTGTAAACAAAGTGTAAATATCTGTTTGTTTTTTAAGAAGCATGATATCTTGAGGGCAGCTCATAAAACAGTAGCACATAAAGCGGCGAAGAGGGGTCACATTAAATTGGTCCGTACAGAAACATTGATAAAGGAACCGTAAATGGTATTTCTTGGAAAGTGGACAACCCCAGGTTAAAAAATTCTACCAATCAAAGTCAAAATTAAAGTTAAAAACATTACATCCGAACATATTTTATTATTTTTTGTCATAGCCAATACACTTAACTAGGGTGACCAACCGTCCTCTTTTCCCCGGACATGGGGGAAAGCCATTCGTACTTTGTATAGACATATAGTCTCTGGGCTGCGTGGCTGTGACTCTGTACACTGCTGTACCCTGCTGTATCCTTTGCTGTACCCTGGACAAAGTGAATATGCCATGCTACGATACATAACGGAGACCCAAGGACAACTCCTGGGGAAAATGTTAAGGGCAAAATACTGCCACGTTTTTCTGCAGAGAGTTAAATTCCTACATCTACCACTGGAAACTCAAGACAACTGAACAATATTTTCAGGAGTTTGAGATTCAGTTTGTTAAAAAAAGAGGTATAAAGTTACATTCTCTGGATGGCCTCTTACATATCCACCTCATCGAGGATCAGGATTATGCACATACAACTGCAAAAAGGTGTGATATCCTGATGTTTGTTGAAATGGTAAAGCACTTGCTTCACCTCGATCCAAAAAAACGAATGACACCTGATCAGGTGCTGGACGATGCGTTTACAAAAGTGTGCCCTGCTTGCACCAGTGTAGCTCCTATGTTGAGTCCTGTTATGAACACATACTTAAGGACAAAGAAGAACGAGGCGTCAGATAGCAGGACAGAGTCTCCACACCAGCCCACCTCTGACACCAGACAACCTGCCCAAAGGAACTTCCCTCCCTCTGCAGCGGAGAGAAAAACACTAGTGAGCCCCCGCAGCCAAAACGGTTTTCTCCCTTCAACTCAGAGGAACAGCCCCAACCTCATCAGGCCCAGTCAGAGTAAAAATGCTGAGACAATTCCAATGAAAGCACTGTGTAAAAGAAAGCATCTGGAAGTAGATAAAAAGGATATGAGTGATGCAGAGCTTAAAAGAAAAAAGACTGATTGGAAAGATGTGCACATAAAAACACTGTACCAACATGAAAGGTCAGATCATGACCAGCAGAAGCGCCACTGTTCTATGGGTCCATCCTGCTCAACCAGTGGCTACAGGACACAGAATTCCATCTCGCCAAGTAAGAGGAAGCCAGATGAAAACATCTTTGAGACGTCAAATAAGAGGGCCAGAACCAACTGCGAAAACAGCAAGAGCCACACCTTTAATGACAGTTGGGATGAGGACCACCGCTGCAGAGAAGCAAAAGGAAGCAGAGTAACAGGTGGAGAATAGGCAAAGGAGGGGTAAGTGGTCCGGGTGGCGTGGTACTGACAGAGATGATCCGATGAGTAGTTCTTCTAATAACTATGACGGCTAGCACTAACTGCGGTTAGCTGAAGACTTGGCGAAGAGTGATGGTAAGTGCTGGTATTAAATACCGGCAGCTCTATTGCCGGCAGGCGTGGAAACACACATGAATGCAGTGACTCAGCTTAGGGGTGGAAACGGCGACTCTGTGGAAAACCCGGCACTCACCCAGACCATGACAATCAGTATGTAGTGTCACTAACACTGTGGGACTCTATAGGTTTCTCTGGTCCCTTCTTCAATCTTGTCCTTCAGTGCTGCAACCACTGCATGTCATTAACGTTCTTCTCGTTCCAGGAGATTTTCCCCTTCTCTATACTCTCCTGGGAACGTTAATCCATCAGTGTCAGATGAACTGTTCAAACTGTACTTCAGCTGCCCTGACCTCTTCATTCTTAACCTTACCTTGTTAACAGGAAGCAGGGGAGTTAGAGGATTAGACGGGTGACATGAAAGCAGATCCTGAGAAGTGATGAACAAGGCTGCACGCGAGCACATAGATATGATAGGCGGTAAATTAGGCAGAAGGTATGGACCCAAACTTAGTGCTGACATATGTTCATAACACTGGAATAAGGATCAGTAATTACAGGATTGCACTGAGAATTTTCATGGATAAACTGCACGGGGATCTGTATGAAGTCTACATGAAGTCATAATCTGAGCATTATTATTATTAGTAGTAGTAGTAGTAGTAGTATTGTTATCTTCTTCATCATCATCATTATTATTATTATTATTTTGAGTTTCTTTGGATATGAAACCAACAAAATAACATTGTGACTCCTACTATAAACTGTCAAATAGAAATGTGGCATATGCTTTAATTGTGGGTAAAAAGCTTTTCTTACCCACATGTTTGAAGAATTTCAAACATATTTAACCTGGACCATAAACAAGACTTTTTCTAATCTGTTCCAGGGTCTGGAATCTCTGATTTGCCTTGCTTTCATCTTGACCAGGAGGTGGGCCAAGAGTTATGTTCACTTAAGTCCAGGACATGTGGAGAAGTAACACAATTGTCTAGAAAAGGAGACAGTGAGACACAATCACTAGCAAAAACAAAAGGTTTTGATTAATGATTAATCTTAAAATATGTGCCAGGCTGCTACTACTAACTAACACAAGAACAAACAGCAGAGGCTGGTCAACAAAGCAATTCACAGATTATTCTCAGAGAAAGCCTAAGTGGTCACAAACACACAGATCACATGAAGTCAAAAGGCACTTTGGCACTGGCAGTGTCTTCTGCATCAATTTGAGCTCCTCAGATTACATTGCCTCCACAGGAAAAAGTGTGGTTTCTAAGACAGAGCAGAGAGAGCACTAAACTAAACTAAACTAAACTAAACTAAACTAAACTAAACTAAACTAAACTAAACTAAACTAAACTAAACTAAACTAAACTAAGGTGACCAACCGTCCTCTTTTTCCCGGACATGTACACTTTTCACGTTCTGTCAGGGGTGTCCGGGGGGATTTTCGAGATTGATGAAAATGGTTTTTCTATAGGCCTACAGAGGATCCATATGTGCGACGTCATCCCAGAACTGCTGCTTTGTGAGTGGTTGTTCAGCCTCACAGACGTGACAGAGCACGCCTGATGATGTTTAAAAGATGCGAAAGTGCAAATGCAGCTTGACTGGGCCAAGTGTCCTCCTTTTTGGAAATCAAAATAGTCCCCCTGCACTTAACAGTGTTTCGAGGGAATGACAATCATTGGCTTTCACAGATCTGCATTTAACTATATGTGTTAGAATTCAAAAATAATCTTTTCATCAGAGATAGCTGACAGAAGTTCCTGAGTGGGCATGTGCATCTTGTGCATCTTCTGCTGGCCTTTTATTTTATGATGTTACTCTGGGTCTTTTTGAATAATTCTGGTTAAAAAAGAACCAGAATATATTGAAAGAGTTACACTAATGATTCCAAAACAAACGCCGTTCTCTGGGAAACCATGGTTTTACACACTGTTGACATTCTGTAACTTTTCATATCCTTTCCATGTGCTGTGACAGACATTTATCACTACACTGAGATCAGTCCCAGAAAGTTATGCAAAATGAAAGGCAATAAAAGATTGCATGGAAAACAGGGCTGTGAAGGAACGGAAAGCATAGATCAAACATACCTCAGTGGGTGCTTAGAGCAACCTGGGAGCTCATACATAGGTTACGCAGCTATTTTAACAGTTGTTCGGTTCAGTTTAAAGAGATGGGAATACTTGATGATATTAAGAACACAGTGTCGCAGGCTGTGTTCACTCCTTCCACTCTGATGTCCGGGCGAGGAGGGCTGCACATGGCTCAGATATTACTGTGTCTGGTTACATTTGTCATAAGTGCCTTCAGAGGAGGGAGCAGCCATACCTACTGGAACTACGCCATGTTTGCCTGGTCTTTCTGTCCCATCATGACCCTCATCATCACCATCATTGAGATGTTCATGCTTGACCCACTGCTCAAACTTTGCCTGGACTGGAGAGATTTCACCACAGGGATGGCCATGTCCTCCGCGCTTATGACTGTCAGCGTTGCTATTTTCTATGCCAATTTCTACATCTGCCGGACATGCCTGCACGGGTGGATTGTGAGCATATTTGCTTTCTTGTCCGGCATCGTCTACATACTCGAAGTGGTGAAGGACAAGATCTTCGATAAGAGTACGGGGAGCTACCTGTCCGCCCTACCTGGATTCATGAAAGTTATGGAGGCTTTCGTGAGCTGCATGATTTTTGTGTCCCTGACCGGTTACAGAGACTCCTTCCCTCTGATCTTGTGTGTTATAGCATACGCCATTCCATTTCCCATTATCCCTATAATCATTGCCACCAACATCCTCAAGAAACTCAAGAATTGCTTGCCTTTTAATCTGGACAGGTTTGTCTTTATATTCCTGGTCATCTCCGTTGTGCTCTATGTATTTACTGCTATCATGTGGCCCATTTTTATGTTCAGACACAACCCTCGCCCCAGCGACTGTCCACCCAGCTATTGCATATGGGCCATTCAGTTCATGGTTGCCTTTTTCACCTATGTCAACCTCATTCTATTCGTACTGGACCTCATTTTCACTCTGCTTGGTATCTGTGGCTTTAAACGCCCATAAACTGGTGCCTTTCTTTGTCCATCAAAATTCTTTTAAGTTGTACTTCAGGTTAACAAACACCAAAAAAAGGGTTAAAATCTCGTTTTTGAGTTTCTATAATGCTTTCTGAAACTGGTATATTGAGGTCCATGTAAATAGACTAAAGCATATGGCTGTAACACACTTGTGTTTAATCTGCATCAGCACTTCAGGATATCATTGTTGGGTAGCTTGACAGATAGCTCTACAAAGTTTAATACCATGAATGTGGATTATAATTTCTGTTTTTATAGTTTCTGTATTTTTACCATTATAAAATTGAGTATTTGAATATTGCTTTGTTATGTTTTGTCAAACTGAAATGCACAATGAGTATTTGAAGTGAGGCATGAGTCAGTTTCGTGTGTCCTCCCTCTGCCTCACTGTCTGATTGTAAGTTTTATCTCCCCCACAATAACATTTGTGTTATCTCACAGCTCCTTACTACCACGCTCTTACAGCAGTCCTTGTCATTTTCCACCTGCAGCTACTTATGTTGAAATCCACTTATCTGATTCAATATTATATAGTATTCATAATCATGTCAAGCTCTGACCTGCTATTTATCATATATTCCTGACTGTGTGCACTATTGTGATCATTCCTGGTTGGTGACAATCACCTATTTAAAATCTATCTTTGTATGTATGAATACAGTTTAAGGGGGTTTATGCTTCGTTCTTGCTACAAATGTGCTGCACGTTTCATTTCCTCTGCCTAGAGAAAACTGATTGAGTGATTTTTGTTTTAAGATGTTGCAAAAATAATAAATTTAGTGCCTGAAAAACTTTTGACATATTGTCCTTTTTAATTAAAAAGCACAAGGTGACAATGTTAATGAAAAGTTACTTTTATCACATCATGGTTATTGTAACAGGAGATGAAAAAAGAGGCCATAACCAAAAGATTAAAACCACAGAAGACAGCAAACTATTACTATAACATTGTACCCTCTACACACAATAATAGGCAGCATATTCAAATGTCATCACCGTGGCTGCTGAATGCCATCAAACTGGGATAGTGAGAATGCAAATGCAGCAGGGACATTGCACAGTAAGTAGCCATCAGGCAGAACCTGTTCAGCAAATGTACACATTAAGCAGTATTTTTTTTAAACTACTTTAAGAAAATAGTTAAAGTTCACATAAAAACAGAACTTTATAGTCCCAAAGCTGGAAGAGTCAGCACGCTGCTGTTATTCAGGCGTCCTCTGGTTCTTCAAACTCCACAGTCTCCAGCAGACCCTGAAAACAGAAGTAGTGGGAGTTGCAGTAGACCGGAGGTTTGTGGGCACATGAGTCCACAACTTCTGGCTTTAGTGATGCAAAAGGGTTGGCTCCACTTCCTTTCATGTCCATTTCCAGCTCCAGCAGAATTTGCAAAGAGTAGGTCATCTCTGTCTCACTGCAGACGGAGAACAAGCAGACATGATCAGCAGACATTACACGCAGCAAAGCATGGCAAATGGGCACATTAGCTCTCAGTGATAAAAGAGGAGAAGCAGCAGAAAGTTTAGGCTCGGCAGACTGCTGTGCACTTGTAAGATATAATGTATAATACAATAATGAAACTGACAAGCATGTCACCTGATTAGAATGTAAAACTGACTGTTACAGTATAGCTTATTAAACTGAAGATCCCACATGACGCCACTTAACGCAGGATCTTCTCATTTCCCCAGAATTAGTCGCTCAGGTTCTTACTTAAAACCCCTCACAGATCTCTTATTTATTCTGCCACGCCTGTGTAGCTGAGGTATTCTCACTGTCTGGCAGTATCAGCATCAGCGCTTGTAAATGCAAATGACCCGGTGCTCCTCACAGGCCGCGTGGGCTGTGCCTTTCCAGTGATGGACAAAGCACTCTTTTTTTTTCCCCCATTGTCCCATATTATCAGCATCAGTGCGTTAAAGATCTGTTGGAATGAGTAGTTCTCCAAAGCTGCAGGTGCATATTCCCACTCACTGAGGTTATACAAGGCCAAGATTCCTCATTGGCTGAAAAAGCTGCTCCTTAATTCTTAATAATCCAAATACTGAAGATGTATTCTGGATTTAATTCTGAAGATGTAATGTTTGGCATTACTCTTGAACTTGCTGGGTTATACTGCAGCAGTTTCAGCTGCTGACTGTGATGGTGAGTAATCGTATCCCTAAATACACGCCGCTAGGAATATTCTTACTCCCAGTTATCCTACACACTGTAGCTTTAAGTAGCATTAGCATGCCATAACAATGCTATCAAAAGTCCTCATCATGTAGAACAGCCAAGGTTTTCTTAGTTAATGTTGTACTATATTTGATTATTATTGATGAACTAACATGTAAACAGAACATTAATGTAGTAGTTGAGAGAAGCTGAGCTCATTTTAACTATTCTAGACAGCAGTAACTTCATATCTGAAGTAAAATAATGCGGTGTGGATCGCAATGTTTCCCTTTAGCAATAAAATATCATAAAACAGAAATGTAACCAAAAAAAGTTAAAGAACCTGAAAACTAAATATAAATGTAATAAGGTCAAAATGTCACTCACGTGAGAGCAGTGAAGAGAGAAGGAATTTCATAATCTCTGAGAAGCAGGAGAGTTGGAAGCCAACCCTCGTCCAGACCTTGGCTGGCATCAAATCCTTAATAAAAATAAATAAATACATTTAAAATAGGAAGGAAAGAAAACCAAATAATGAATAAGATCTCTTAACTTTTTATTGCTCAGTAAGAAACAGACACACTATTATGTGTTTATATAAGGGAGAAAAAAATTTTCTCACCAGGATGAAATCCAACAACCAAATCTGGCTTGGCTGCCTCCTCTTTCTCCACCAGCTCCTCCCAGAACTGATGGTAGAGGCCCTTGTAGGCGCTGATGTAGACTCTCTGTTTGGGTCCAAAAGCTCTGAGGGGAGGCCTCACAATGGGGCCGTCCACCACCTCAGGCCCCACCATGACTATTTCGATCCCCTGGTGTCCGGGGAACATGTTGTTCAGCTCATCGTAGTCGGTCAGTCTGGCTGACAGAGTCTCAGTGTGGCCTGCTCCCACCAGGTGAATGGTGAGAGGTTTGGATAAAGGGTTTAGACCAAACAGCCTCATCCCCCAGGCTATTGTCAGGGGCCTGGAGAAGAACTCGCTGCAAACCCTCCACAGCGACTGCTTCAGATCGTCATCATCTGGCCGAGGCCGACCAGCGTTGGACCACAAGTCGTTCATGTTTTTTCCATTTAAAACGGGATCGAGGCGTGCTGTGAGATCTCCCTGCATGGAGAGCCAGTCATCGAAACCTTTTACCTCGGACTGGGACTTGGACCATTTTTCTGTAGGAAACGGGAGGTCTCCTGAAGACAAATAAAACTGGCAGTTTGAGCAAGGTTAAAACGGTTTGTTAATTTTTTGTTTTAAATTCACATTATTACTTTAGCATAATATTGTAAAATAAAAAATATCATAGCAGTTTACACATTCACACAAAACCCTCAGTTTCCCTTTGGGGTTGGGTCAGACACGACATGTAGTCGAAGAAAATCTGCTAAATCAGACATTTGAAGCAACCCACTATGTCGGATACTTCCTTTTTTGGAATATTTGGAAGAATCTTCACTTTACCTTTAAACACAAGCCACTCCACAACTCTGTCGATGGCAGCCAGTCGCAGCTGTGAGCAGGACTTCTTGTGCTTGGGCCAGTCTTCCTTCTGACACTCTTTACAGCAGTAGTAAGCATTCAGACACCTGGAGAGGAAAAAAAAGATCTGGTCTGTACTGGCAGTACAAACTCACTGGATAAAATCTGAATACGCTGCTTTTTTACTCTCTCTCTTTACCTGGAGCAACGCTTTAGCTTCTGTGGGTTGGAAAGTTCATTCGGTCGCTTTTCACAATAAGCACAGATCTTGAAAGATTCCTCCATCTTCTCAAACATCTCTTTTTGGGACCGGAAAGTCATGCTTTTATCCTTGGTCTGCTGAACAGCCCTGGAAAGGAAGATTCAAATTATTAAAGATCAATGGGATACAGCTGGTCAGAGCCTGAAGATGACAAACATCATGCCATGTGTTCATCATACTCTTATATTCATGCTGTAACCTTCAGTTCTTTTCTCAGTGGTGGGTGGGAAGATTGTTTTTTGCTTTAAGCTTCATGTTTACAACTTGGAACAAGTGGAAAAACCATACACTGTATATAAGGTATGTTTTATACACAGTGAACCCATAAAGAAAGTCTTGAAACAGGCTTCCACTACCTCACTGTTTAAAGACTGAAAATGGCAATTCAAACTTCAAGCTGTCGGTGAAGGCCCCGCTCCTCCCGCATGTGCTTTCACTCATCGGCCACTTTCACAGTGCTCTGTGAAAATAAATGTACATTTAATAAAACTGGACTCCACACATTCCACTTACCTCTCGGTTTCCGTCATCTCGAACCGAGCAAATGAGTGTGACACAGACGCTTTTCAGCTGCTTCCTCTGCTGCTGCTCCTCTGCTTTTATGATACGTGAGCGGTCTGTTGGGGGGCTGCAGTGCCAGATATAGCACCTGTGCTCTGCCTTCTAGAAACGTCTGACAACTCCAGACCATTCCTGACTTCACAAGAGCCAGACTCACATGAGGAGGTAAAATGCATGAATGAATGAGTAGATGTACGAGTAGGTTTTATGACGTAACAACCCCCTAAAAATTTAATTTATCATTGCATTTATGGTGTTACGGTTGTTTATTTATCGATTGCAATAATTTGTGGGTTTGATATATTTTCACCCCAAATTACTTTATTATTATTTTTATAACTGATTTATTGCCCATGGTTTCAATAGTAAACCTGGCCCAGAGTATGTACTTCTTACACATAGCCTACTAGAAGATTTTTGCCTAAACCTGAATACATTTTTCCCCTGAAAATGAAATGATATAAAGAGAATAAAGCCAATCAGGCAGAAAGCTATAAAGAAACACTGTTTCCACTAGTCCAAAACATGCCTTGGGCCTCTTAATGACTTGTCTTCCTATAGCTTTGTGTTACAACTTCTATCCACTAGAGGTCAGTGTCGCCCCACCAGGCCTGCTCTCTAGAAACGGCGTCAAATAGATTTATTGGTATCCATCAGTGAAAGCAACATTTTGACCCAAAAAAAAGGGCGATTCTAAATTAATAAAGACTTTTATCATTTAGATTTTATGCTTGAATTGTTTCTAATGTATGTTCACAAGTCACTTTGTTAGGTACACCTGCGATCGACTTTAATTCTTCATTCCAGAGTCAACAAGGTAGATTTTGGTCCATATTAACATAGTAACAGATCCGTTGCTGCAGATTTGATGGTTTCACATCCATGATGAGAATCTCCTATACATCCACATCCTGACAGTTCTCGACTGGATTGCGAGCTGGTGGCTGTGGAGGCCATTTGAATAAAGAGAACTAATTGTCATGTTCAAGAAACCGGTTTCAGATGTTTTGAGTTTTGTTATCGTGCTGGAAGCAATCATTAGAAGATGAGTACACTGTGGTCATAAAGAAGTGGACACGGTCAGTAGTAATTGCTCAGGTAGGCTGCGGCATTTGAGACTCATCTGACCAGGAAATGCTTTTGCAATCATCTGTTGTCTAATTTCAGTGAGCGTGTGTGAAGTGTAGTCTCAGTTTTCTGTTCCTAGCTGACAGGAGTGATGCCAGATGTGCTCTTCTGTTCCCCACGCACTTCATTTTGTTCAGAGAGCCGATGCTCACTGGATATTTTCTCTTTTTAAAAAAGTCTTCTGTGACAGTTAGAGATGGTTGTGTGGGGAAATGACACCAGATCAACATTTTGAATGAGGATGAAACAATACATTTTTCTTTACGGTGGATCTATGTGCCATTTGCTACTGAGGGCAGAATTCGGCTTTTTGTCCATGCTTTATAACATAATAGCGTTAATTTTAAAAAGTATTGTTCAGTTTTGTGTTCGATGGTTTCAGACTGGCTATAAATTGTTTTATGATTATTTGAAAAACGGGGCTCGTGATGTTTTTTAAGAGAGGCAGATGGGCTAGGAGAGAGTGAAGGTTAATGTATGGTAATTGTTGTTTATTCCACAGTAAATAAAACGTACCTGTCAAATAAAACTCACTTGCCAATACAGACCTCCGTTTAGCACATATGAAAATATCCTTTAATACCCTAGTTTAAAAAAAATATACATTACAATACAGCAATACTGGGCCTGTAATCAAAACAGTAATGGTGTGTTTATTATATTTTACCACGCTTAAGTGATTACCACCATTAAAAATGCTATTAGACATGATGATAAACCTTAATAAAAGACAACACACAGTAAACAGAGGCATTGATAAAGAAATGTTACTTTAATGTGCATCAGTAGAGCTCTCTGCTGTCAGCACAACTCTTTTTCAAGAACTAAAGACTCAAATTTGAGCAACAAAGCAGAGACAAATCCACACGATAAAGTAGAAAAACTCACAACCATCACGAATCTCAAAGGAACCTCAGCTTCTTTGATAATGCTGTCATTTATATAGGCGTTATTTGAGATTGTGTGTTAAATTCGTGTGCAGCCAGCGTGATGTTTGGGAATTCGCTCGTGCCGCAGAACAAATCACAGGAAGTCGTTAAGTGACGATGAAGCTAATTTTGGTCACATAATGTAGGTACAACAGTGACTCTTCATATCCAACAGTCGTCATGTCACCCTGCATAATGAAGCGAGTAGAAACCTCTGGGATCCGCTGGTGCTTTACCCCCCCAAACACTGCTGGCTTCTTCCTCATTAGGTAAACATATCAGAATTAAAGGATAGTTTTTAGCACACTCTGGAAGGAGTGAAGATTATTTTTCCTTCACTCCAATTGCCAGAGGTATGATTCAGTGTCCAGCAGAGTTATGGCCATCTCTGACAGGTTGCAGAAAGTCCCCCAAGGACTTTAGGAAACCTGCAAATCTGTCAGGTCCAAAAAGAAGGCTTTGAGTTACCTTCATAGGTTTCACTGTGGACTCTAAGCATCTGCACCTCGGCCCTCAAGGTCTTCTTGTGGAAGCAGTCCCTGGAAACTGACGTAATGAGAGTTGCAGTAGACGAGGGGTTTGTTAGGACAGGCTTGGACCTGCTCTGGTTTCTGTGAGGTGAATGGATTGGGCCCACTGTCCCTGATGTGCATCTCCAGCTCCAGCAGAATCTCCAGTGAGTACTTGAGCTCCATCTCACTGTGGAGACAAAAGAGGTGTGAAAATAATCAAATTTAGGTTGAAGTTTAGTTTCATTGTGCGTGTGAATCGTGAGTGCTTAAGAAACACAAACGGCTACAAGAAAACAGACGTTTTGGCAAAACGGCATCAACAAAGGGTGAAAGACTGGAGTATCAGAACTGTGCAATTTCATCCCGTTATACTCTACAAGGGGGGATTCTGTTTAGAGCTCCTGCTGTAAAAGAAACAAATCTTTTCTTCTACTTGGCCTTTGTAAAGAAACAAAAAAACTAAATTGGAAACAGGTATAGAGGAATAATGTTTAAGAGATAACTATCCGAAGGTAATGAAGACAGCTAGGTAAGCAGTAGAGCAGAAACTGGGCTAAAGTGTCAGGCCCTAAAAATGCATATCTGCAGCAGATGAACAGAATCCGATAGCTATGGCCTTAAGAAATAGGAAGAAATCCAGCGAAGACCTGACACATGACCTGAACAAGGCATCTGGACCATCAGTGGATCATCTACTGTTCACAAAAGCCTCATCAGAAATGGTCTCAGTGGAAGGGTGGCTGTCAGGGAGCCGTTCTTAAGGTTTCTTGACATATTAAACATAAGAGGAGGCAACAGATCCTAAATGTAATGATGAATTCAGGCTGTGTTGAAGAATAAAGGTGGTCCAAATATTGACATTTGAGTTCCTTAGAATTATACAAACTCTGCCTTTGCCTTCTGTAGTGTAATTCCATGTGTGTTTGCACATCTCAATAAAATGTGGAACCTATTTCTAATTTTTCTATCAAAACATAAAGAAATGAAAAGTTTTGCATAGCACTGTAGGTTCATCAACAATCTCCGACAGTTCTGACTTTCTTTTTTTCTGGAGTTAGCAGATGGTATACAAAACGAGTTAATGAAGTCCCTCAAGCGCAAAGAATTTCAAATATTCAAGAGAGTGAGAGGTTTTATTAAGCCTGCTACATAAAATGCAATCCAAGCAATTAGAGCCACAGAAGCATGACTTACCTGAACATGGTGAAGAAGGAAGGGATGTTATAGTCTCTGAGCAGCAGCAGAGTGGGCAGCCAACCCTCTATCAGACCCTGGTTAGCGTGGAATCCTGAGTTAAAAACAAACACGTGAACCTGTATGCTGTACGTTCACAAACATGCTAATTATTAGAAATATTAAATAATTAGTATCACATTTGCTTATGGCCTGTTCACTGTTAAAACAAGAGTGCACTTCTATCTTCCTTTCATCTTTTCCCATCCTCCAATATAATCCTGGTAAAGTAAATATGTGCGTCTTATTCCTGCTAGATGCTCCACTCTTTTAAAAAAATGAGGCATCTGGAAGCTAAAAGATTAAAACAACAAACTGACAGAGAAAACAGTCAGTCTCAGTCTCCTTTTAGTCAATGAGGTAAAGATGGAACAGAGTACACTTGATTAGGCTCCAGCAAACCATGTGTTTCTCTTGTTAGCTTGATTACAATCCCTTCTGGGCATACCTAATCTCATTAATAAACCAAGGAATCTCTGGCTGTCGTGTTCCTCCGCAGCAGTTTATTGACAGGTGTGTATTGCAGTGTCAGTGTCAGGATTGAGGTCTGAAGTAAACAGCATTATATAATCCAGCTTCACTGATGCCGACACACCTGTCGATGTGAAGACGGCAGCTTTGCCACAAGCAAGCGGACCTCGTTTGTGAGCTTTAGCTGGACATTGGGAAGCTTGTTAAATCTTTCTTTTCAGCATCACACCAGCTGAAAACGTGTGATACTCGCCAGTCAGTCACACAGACAGTCACAGCAGTCCGGCTACATTTAGGACGGGCTGCTTGCATAATCCTCGGGTATATTAACTGACAGATGTCACTTTCCCCCGACTCGGGTTTATATCAAAGTCAGATTTTTGAGCGGCGGGGGGTGGTGCGGGGTGGCGATGGGGTATTATGGTGAAAAGTTTGCCCTTCAACCGGATTAGTGAGGTTCCAGCCTGCCATGGCAGCAAATACTGTAAATCCATCCAGCTTAAGTGTCCCCGAGTGAGACAAAACCGAGCAAACAAGAGAATTTTCCTGTGCTTGCATTATTATTATTTTACCACAGAGAAGGACGTGGTTATATCTTACTCAGCATTAACGGGAAAGTGGACATGTGAGAAACATGTTTGCAGATACCGGGGGGTGTATACAAGAAATGTGACAGCGTGGCACAGAGATGGCGTCATGTTATCAAGCGCCTCATCTTTCCCGGGAACTCAAACTGGAGGAGGAGGGCGATTTCAATTTCATTAATGCACTCCATGATATGAACACCCCAGCGGTTACTTATCGTGACGAGAAAGCTGTTAACACGGAGTAAGCGTTTAGAGGTTTAAACCATACCCCAGGAGACAAAGCGACAAAGACAGGCTACAGCCTGACTGGTAACAACTGCCATAATTGCCTGGCAGCAGTAAATTCGGGCCATATGGTAATTATTAATGATAATAGACTTTAAAAAAACAAACAAACCAGGCAACAAGAAAGTGTTATATAGCTGTGAAAATCCAGTTTATATCACGGACAACAAAAAGAAGTCTGGATGGGTTTTTTTGCATTTATGAGGCACCTGTTTTGGGGGCGTTGTATCCCTGTATGGTTAATGTTACATATCCCACATCAATCTTCTTTCTGAAAGCTGACATTACCTCCCCCCTCTTATTCTCAAAGGTCAATATCTCCATAGTTTATTTTGTAAATGTGTTTTTCTAGTAGCTTTCCCTTTCCCCCGGTTCTCATTCTCTTGTGACTTCAGCACATACACACACACACACACACACACACCTTCTTTTTTACTCCTTTCGTCACGCTGCCTGCGCGCCTATCACCTAAACAGTGTCATAATGCAGTGCTCTGCCAGCTTTGCAGTATGAATTGCAGCCAGGCTCTCAGGCAGTTTACTCTCAGGATGACTGATTCCTGTATATTTAGCTCCACTGGAGCCTGTAGCGATAACCGAGCCAGGGTTACAGGTGCATTTTGGGTTGGGGCTTTACTGCTGATTTGCAGGTTAAAAGGTCAAAGAACAGACTCAGTGCAAAAGCTTAAAAGGGCGTTGGGTTATAGTGCGGCTTTAATGAGGTGGTTGTCAGTGAAAGTGTATAAAGGGGGAAGTAGGTGTCAAGACTTTCAGTTACCCTTTGTGTTCTACTCCAAAAGCTTTAAGTGTAGCTGTCCCCCGACGGCTTCAAATCAATGACTTTGCACACGAGAGGGCAGGCAGTGATAGACTGAGACACTTCTTCAAAAGGAGAGCTTACTAACATTATGCTGACTCCAGCTATCTCAAGCCAAACTCTTTTACAGCTGCTCCCCTTAATCACCCAAATCCCCAATAAAGGCCTGGCACTAATGAATGGGCCAGATCCAGTGAGCTACAGGTTTCCTGCTTTCTCTGTTCTCTGAAGGAAGTAGCTGCCAGACACATGTAGAGGAAGACAAGCCATCGCTTCAGTCCAAAATAGCTGCAGCAGTCATTAAGGTCTTAATCTAAATTCATTTTCAATTCAGGCCACTGTTAAAATTCTCTCAAAATTGCACTCTTCGTTGATGTCTTGTGGGATTATTAGAATACATACCAGGATGAAATCCAACCACCAGGTCCGGCTTGGCTGCTTCCTGTTTAACCACCATATCCTCCCAGAACTGATGGTAAAGAGCCTTGTAGGCGCTGATGTAGACTCTGTGCTTGGGGCCAAATGCCCTGAGAGGAGGTCTCATGATGGGGCCGTCCACCACCTCAGGCCCCACCATGACTATTTCGATCCCCTGGTGTCCAGGGAACATGTGGTTCAGCTCATCAAAGTCGGTCAGTCTGGCTCCCATGGTTTCATTGTGAGATGTCCCCACTAGGTGAACAGTGACTGGTTTGTCATATGGGTCCAGTTTAAAGTGCTGCACGGCCAAGCCCACCGTGAGAACTCGAGAGAGGAACTCGCTCTGAATTCGCCATAAGGATTGTCGCAGGTCAGCATCATCCGGTCGAGGTCTGGAGGCGTTTTTCCAAAGGGCCGCCATGTTGGCACCGGACAAGACCGTGTTCAGGCGTGGTGTAAGATCCCCCTGCTTGGAAAGCCAGTCGTCCCAGTTCTTCACCTCACCAGCTGACTTGGTCCACTTCTCAGTAGGGATGGGGAGGTCTCCTGTAACAGTGGTACAATACTATGATTGAGCTACAAAGTTTGTAGGTCCACAGAGGCTTTTAAAGTCAGATAGCAAAACACTGGTCAACTATGACAGAAATTTAGGAGAGAAAAATTTCACTTCTCTGTCTCACTCGTTGTCTTTCAGGCGTTTCCTTTGTGTAATTTCTCTTGATTTTCATCTCAGATTGCTAGAAACCTCATGACTCTATGGTGTGGAGTTGCCCAGGTAGGCAACAAACCACATAATTGTTTATTACACTGTCCTTTACAATCTACAATTTACTTTATTTCATAACACGTCACTGTAATAAGTAAAATAACCAGTAGAAGAGGATCTGACCTTTGACCTGGGAGTGGAACAGTCCTTTCAGGAACTAATTCTGCATGCAACTCAATGTTAGCTACTGCTAAAACTAATATCATATGTATGCATGTTCAAAATTGAAATAACTATAACAAGACAATGTGTGTATATGCATGAATATGTGACCAAGTATAGTTGTTTGTTTAAAGACAGATTTGGATTTCATGTATTTACTAAAACAGCTTTTTTTGGTTCGTTGCCTCAGGGCATCATTATGCCGTTAGACCATTTTTCTTACGGGGATAACAGGAAAACAGCGCTTCCAAACTCAGGTCCTTGGGGCTGCTTGTTGTGATTATTCGACTCAAGTGTGTTGGAGTAGTGACTCCGATCAGAGAGTGTTATTATTTTTAGGAGCGCTGAGTGGCAGGATATAAAAGCAAACAAATCTACTTCATAAATATACAGAAAACTGCACATTGCTGTCCCGAGGCAATGAGCCCATTTTTTGGTGAGGGAAGGGTAGAAATGTGTTGATATGTATGATACAGCTTTCAAAAAGCAGGCTGAAATATAATTTTTTCTCAAGAAAAGGAAAATTTAAGCCATGGAGATGTGAATTCATTTCAGCAGCACCACCTTTTAATTTCTCACCTGTGAACATTAGCCACTCCACTAGTCTGTCAATTGCCACCAGCCACAATATCTTGCAAACCTTTTTATGCTGAGCCCAGTCCTTTCTTTGACAGTCCTTAGTGCAGTAGTACACATTCAAACACCTGGTGGAAAACCGAAGAACAATGGTAACATAGTGAAAAACTGGTGTGGGGAAGAAGAAGACACAATGCTGCAATTTTTTCAGTGGTGGTTGTCCGACCATCCTCACCCCAAGGTCAGACCATGAAATGTCAATGCTATTTGCAGTTAGCTACCTCTCAGACTCTACAGGTCTCATTTTGCAGCTTAAATATTGATGACAGTAGCATTATAAAAACAGAGAGTGCCATAATTCCTCCACAACAATGCGAGAGGTTGATAAAGTCACACAGAAAGTGATCACTTCAAGTTATTGCTGCTAGCGGTGGTTCTTTAAGCTAGCCAAAACAATGATGTGGTGTTCTTAGACTTTCGCAGGACTACATACTTGGCTGTATATGGATTTCCTAATTTAAGCTCAAAAAGTCCAATCTATTGCCAAGAAAAGCCACACTCAGAAGGTGAGCATGGAAATATAGTAGGGTAAGCAGGTAAGCGCACAGTATTTTTATACCTTTCCCTCCCTTCCCACCTACTGAGACAATCCTGCACATTTTGTTTGTCTCTAGTTTCTGAAAATCCAGCTTTTATTTAATGTCTGTGAAGATAGTGGCAAAGGTTGTCATCTTGTGTCTCCCACAGGTGACTATATCACCATCTCATGCTGCCTACGGTACTGGGTAAATGTAAGGCACCACAGGTCCTGCAGAAACACACACTTTGTTTTACATTTAGCATGTTGGGATCTGGTCACCCTACTGGTTCTAATCTTTTATTACGCTAAACTACCTAAGCTTTTAGGTATTTCATGCTAAGTATTAGCTAAAGAGTAAAAAATTTTATGAGTACTCGATGCAGTGTAATGTATATCAAGAGAGCTTCTTAATTACTAGGCCACCAGTTAGAATGTTTTGCTTGTGCCAAGTCACAAATAGCTTCTTACATACAGAACCAATATGTTGACCTTCCTGTGCAGTGAGAAACTAATGAGACTGAAGATGAATTCTGACTTGCTTTTGGCAGCTGCTGGGGGAAAAAAATAAAAAATAAATAAAACAGGGGCATACTAGGTAAAAGCAGGCATTTATGACCTCTCAGTAAGGATGCAGGCCTTTGTGTTGTCACACAGCATGCACGATGATGAGGCAATGTGTTGGCGTAGTGGTCTGACAGCCAGCAGCAGCTGCTGCATTGGGAGACTATATTACTTTACCTTGCAGCCATTTGCAGCCTTAGAGGCACCCCACATTTACATAAAATCATTTATCAGCCACCGTGTTCCAGCACGGTGCACTTTGCTAATACTAATGCTAGTACTAATTCTCCAAAAGAGGCTTATAAGTAGAAGAAGTGACTCAAAACACGGGTGAGAAAAACAAGGTGCCCTTGAAAGTTAAAGTGTGAACCATTTCCCAAGAGATTAATAAACAGAGGAAAGCGAAAAAGAATGAGGATTAGGACGGCATTAGAAAGTCAGCACTACTGATTTAACGCTGGTGGTAATTCTAATGTCAAAGGTCTCGAGGGTATAACTTGTCAGCATTTCCGTTTTTTGTGCGCCTAAATGCCTCCTGCTACTGGTAAGAGGTTAGAGGCAGAGGCAGCTGAGAATTTCAAGGGAACGCGCCTGTACGACAGCACCAATGAGTCGGCATGAATCAGAGATGGGAAAGGACGCAAAAAAGAAGCAGGGAGCCGGAGGGCCAAAGAAAAACGAGGCACAAAAACAATTAGGAGCTCACGAAAATGCACTGCAGTGTTTTCTGCTGCTTTTTCCTCAATATTCTCCTTGAGCACTCTCTCTGATGGTGTGACATATGAACTGCACTAAGCTGCTCTTAATAAGCTGCAGAGTTGCAGAGAGATGAATCACAGTCAGGGGACTTAGCTATATTTGCCATTGGCCATTATCCACCTCTGTAGTGCTGTCCACACTTGGGTGGCTTATCATTCCGTTGCTGATACAGCGGCAGCTGGTGATGCCTCACACATGACAGCTATTGGACAACAACATCAAAACAAGACCCTGGCTGTGTGGTGACAGAAATGTCCAGAGAACAGTGGAGATTTAATTTCCAGAAAATATTCAGACTGTAAACAACGATTGCTGTTAATCGGCGTTAATGACAGAATACTGTAAATCAAACGCAACAGGGTGCAGTTTGCACTCACTTCACGCAGCGCTTCAGGGTCTGTCCCTCGGTGAGATGTTCGGGGAGTTCGTTACAGCCGGCGCAGAACTTGAAAGTTTCCTCCATCCTCTGGAACATCTCTTTGTAGTTGCGGAATGAGATTCCTCTAGCCTTCCCTTCGACTACAGCCCTGATTAGAGTCAGACACTAAATCATTTGCCAAGCAAGACACATGCTCAAGAATCTGAGGTGTTAAAGTGACATAAAGGGCAACTTTTGAGCACGTAGGACATGTGAAATTTGTGCAAATTTCTAAAGCGTAACCAATCAAAGCAGTCTGGGTGTTATGAACATTGCAAAAAAAGAAGAAAAAATGAAAATTGGAAACCTGTATTCTTCGTAGTCCTTCAGGTTGAGCTTGTTGAGAATCACCTTTGAGAGTCCAGGTACGTTGGAGTCCAGAGAGTGAAAGGCAGACTGGTCAGAAAAGACGCTGTCAGTCCCCGGAGTGTAGGACTGTGGCAGTGCAGGGATCTGGGATGCCATTATTATGGCCTACACTTTCTACTGGAGAAGAACGAAGCATTAAATAACTATATAAACATATGCACTGCATGGTTTATTAACACCAGGTCTTCAGTTTGAACATGCTGGTTTATATTTTGTGTGTTGTTATCTGCTTAGTAACAGACACAGAGCAGAGCCAGTGGTCAGACTGACAAATGAGAAGAAGCAGGGCTGTAAATGGGGACTTTGGTGCAGGGACACATACCGTTCCATGCCACTCAAGTATTATTTTTTACTACCCAACCCAACCACCACACTACACTAGCACTGCATTGACTGTTTTATGATGACTGGGTTAGCAGGTGTACTGGACTGTTTGAGACCCAGATTTTCACCAAGCCACAGTGAAAGTGGCCTTACATTAATCAGCCTCATACACATTCCTTCCTTTCACTTATGTGAAATGCTGTGAAGGAAACACACAAACCTTGTCCTCAGTTACACTCGCTGACCTGAAAGCCCCGATGAGAACTCTCATGACAAGAAGCTCACACAAATCTGAGACAAGCCAAGGCTCTATTTAGGCATGCTCTTCGAGGTGAGTCATTGTACCTCTGCCCTTCATGGAAATCCTCACATCCCGTGCCCTCCGCGGGTTGAATATCAAATGATTTATTAGCTGGACAGGATGGGCGAGAAATGTGATCATCTGGTGGTGGCACTCCTACATCTCTAGCTCACATACCTCCTTCCATCCTTCTTTAGAATTTACTGGAAGCGAGTGTTGAATTTGTGCTTAAAATAATGATAATGTATGGCTGTAATTTCCCCACTCGTGTTTTTTTTTTTTGCGATCAAATATATCTACCTGTCTGGAAGCAGCTGAAAACGTTCCCCTCGCACTAAACCTCAAGCAGTTTGCAGCAATACACAATATTCTGTTGAGAACAGCACAATAAATTCCCCCTCTCACACAGAGACCCTAGTCTTTACTCACAGCAGTCCTCTTTCCCGGAAAAGTTTCCTTCCACTCTGAGGGGATACTGCATCTTTTCAATTTCATATCATGTATTGGGGTGATTTAACCTTAATCATGTGTGCAGACTGAACTCAGAGGCTTATATCTAATTGGTTATTTCATATCTGCACAGCAGCAGGGAAGCTAGGGCTTAGAAGTGAACAGGTTTCCCATGAGAAGGGCAAGTTTTCACTTTTCTCTCCTCATTGGTCTGACCACTGTTTGCATTTTAGCGTACACAGACCTTTCACTAGTCTGAGCATTACTGCTAACGATGAAGATGCCCTGGCTATGTTAGAAGATATGATCGTGGCCGTACCTTTGTTCGTTTCCAAATTAGAAGAGGCTTCCTCCTAGATGATTCTAGAAAGGGGCTGACAGGTCCTTATGCTGGATGTCACAACCTCGGAGAGCCTTTCTGGTGTGTCTGCTGGGTTTTGCAAAAGTGAGCCAAAGTGGGAGGGTTGGGGACTCCTGTCATATGAGGTTAAATGAAGAGGATGTGGGGGGGGACTGGATGATTTGGGCAGGGAGGGGTTGCCTTGGAGGTGGGTGCAGGAGCCAAAAAGTGAGGAGTGGAGTGGGGAGCAGGTCATTTTTAGAAAAAGGAGGGAGAGAAGGGAGGGGTGGGTGAAGATTCAAATCAGCTAAATTAGGATGGGGTGAGAGAGGAGGAAAGCTGTATGTTAAAGTAGTTTATGTACCAAAGAGATGTTCTAAAAAAATATGCTCTCAGCAGGGGAGAGGGGGCTCAGAGATGAAAACGATGCACATTACAGGCCAGAAACTGATAAACACACCAGAAAACAGATCTGTAAAGCTCAGTGAAAAGTGAAGAAACCAATGTATATGCTAAAAAAAACAAAAACAACAAAAACAACCACGTTTGATATGGAAATACACTGCTCTTTCAATTAGTCAGTGCTTTTCCCCCTGCAGCTTGAAAGCTTTGACTTCATCTTTTTATTTAATTTTTTTTCCTGAACAGGAAAAAAAATTAAATATGCGCATGCATCAGGTTATTTCTATGAGTTCCAAAAACTAAAAATAAATGAATAAATCTCTATACATAAAGCAAATACTACTTCGTAATAATCACCAAAGCCTTTTCATTTTTAAAAAATTTTTTATTTGGTCCATTGGAACCTGAGATTGAAAATTAAACATACATATTTTTGTACACATATACCACGTCCCCGCTCCCAAAAAAAAGAGGATCAATAAAATATATTTATATGTCTATATATATATATTTATATATCACATTCTTTAGAGTTCATTATTTTCAGCATTAGGTTACTTTTTTGTATCTACTATCATATTTTAATTTCTTTTTTCAAACGGTCATTTTTTGCTTTTAAATCTTTAGTCTGACTTAAGTTTTCAGTTTTCTGTCTAAATTGTACAATTTACAATGAGGGTCAAAAAAAGAAAAAGGAGGAAAGGAAAAAAAGGGGGGGTTGGATGGGTCAGTCAGTGACCACCTCTTCTCTGGTTGTTTTCTATTCAGCAGCAGGGGGCGCTCCTAAAGCACAGAAGAGCTACGGACAGGACCTAACAGAAGACCAGCAAACAAAACTTAAAACTCCTGTAAAAAGTAAAAGTGATCCAGCAGAGACGCTTGATTTTGAGGTGCCTTCGCAGTCGTTTCAGTGCAGGTTCACGTCAATCCATCTGGGCTCAGAGTGAAGCTGTAAAAGCCTCATTACATTCCTTTATCTGTCATTCATCAGCTTCAGAAAAACAAGGCTGCAAATCACTTGTATGAATAAATTAAGACACAGGGACTGAAGCAGCTACGTGGCTGCGACCGCACATTCTCACATGCACACAGGGCCAGACGGGGACGCACATCTGAAAGTGGTCATTACACATTGATGTTTCTTTGGAAAGCATATTTACAGTTACTTGAGCTCTGGGTTTAGTTAAAAACAAACGTTGCACTGCAAGCATCGGGACACAGTGCAGCCATTTAGCATCAATGATTTTAAAAGTAAAAGGAGAAAAATGAGATGATATGAAGTGAAAATTACCCATGATAAAATTGTAATTTCTTTACATTTAAAATGATTTAGATACAAAAAACAACAACAAAAAAATAAATAAATCAAATTTTCCCCCTTTGAATCATTAACTGTATGAATGCTGCTGGATTTTTGCTTATTAGGTTTCAAGTTTTTCTCCATTTCACCACAAAATTAACAGTAAGACATCGTTTTTAAAATAAAAAGTCTCCCACTCAATCCTGTCTCTATAGTACCATGTTAATTGTTCCCCTCTGTCTGATGAGACATCTATGTTGCCATGGTGAGGGCATGATGAATGAGGAGTAATGGCTTTGACACTGGGAAAAAAAAACAAAAAACCGTGACCCTATATATAAGGACCTACGTAAAACAGCTATCCCTTGAACGAGCACACTCAGAGAGAACTATTTTCTGTGTCACAACCCATCTCGGGGGTCTCTTTCCTGTCTCGCTGTGCGTGCACCGAGTCTGACAAAATGATCAGTTGTTATTTCATGAGGACTCTGTGTTGTTGCTAACAAGCTGTCAGTGTATTCTTGTGGGAGGATTGCCCAGACGCTCGCGCTGCACCCAAGCAAACAAAAGTGGTCCCTGCCCTCCCAAAGTAAACTCGGCAGCTCCTCTTAAGAGCTCCCCCATGGCAAACTGGCTGTTCAAACAGCCAATAGCGACTCCAGTACTCCCTAAGCACGTTATAGTATAAACTGACATGCTGGCAAACTGTGCAAGCGTGGGAAACAGACACTAAACTCACCTTCTGTACCAAACAAGATCAGATGCAATTTGCTGGGTGTTACAAACCTCAAGTGTAAGACTTATGTAATATGCAGGAGGGCAATGACTGGGAGGAGGTGCCATACACATAAATTTTAATTCATGGGGAAAGATGTAAACTGTCTTCTGAAGTGGACGAGAAGCCCTCCAGCGATGAGACCCTAAACTGAGGCCAGGTGATTCTATCACGGCTCAGTATTTCACAAGATAAAAACCTTACAGTCTCTACAAACATGGACCCACTAACATCACAAACAGTGGAGACAACAGTGAAAAGATGCTATTGCAGCTTCTTGGGCACCATCCACCTGCCAATCCAGCTTACTGTACAAATCACAGGTTTGGTCCTGAGCTAGAGATTGTGCCACGGAGAGGGAACAGTACCGTATGAATGATGGCTTTGTCTACAACCTCAAAAAAACCCTAACACAAATATGGACAAGAGGCAATGAGGGTTGTGTATAAAACAAGTTAAACTCACACTGAGATGTTTTCCAAAAATGTAAAAATACAGGACATGTATGTTTCATGGGCAAAATCACTGGGGTTTGGCTCATAAAGTACCGCACTGAGGATGGGGGCGATAAACCCCCCCCCCCCCAGAAGTCTGCCCACTTTGTTAGCAGTCTTGGTGGACGACACGGGGGGAGGGGGAAGTGTCTGATCTGGTGGTTGGCTCATGGTCCGTGGGCCGGTCAATGGCTCAGTAGTTTCAGCACCTCACCCCGGCTTTTTTTTTTTTTTTTTTGAAGCTCATTGAAAGCAGGGTCATCTCCAAGCATACCAAACTGAGGCCTGACATCTGTTTCACATACAGCAGGTGCTGCCAGCTATACAAAATGTCCAGAATGTTAAGTAGTCAGAACTGGATCCTCTCAGGTGCCGGGGTGAAATATTGTGGGGTTTTTTGTTTGTTTGGTTTTTTTAGTACTCCCCTGTCGCTCATTTTATCCTCAAATGGCACATCCAGTTGGCAAGGGACAGACAGAGCATGTGCAGTCCGGACAAAATCTCGAGCATCCATGGAGCGTTAGGAAGAGAGCAACTAAACGTTTCCCTCTCCCGTCATGCTTCACATTCAGATGCACCACCAAAGAGATGCAAAAAAACGCATCTTTCTCTGCATTTTAGGGATCCACACACTGTGCCTAACCTTGTCTGATTTTTCCAGTGGTCTGACAGTTTATTGGACTAGAGCAAGTGAGTCTGGGATAAAGTGGGCGGTGGTCATAGAGGCCGGGGTCGGTGCAGGCCGTCAATGTCCGGGGTGAGCTGGGGGCTGTGTGTGGCCTTGGTGGGGGTCCAGTCTCCCAGGGAGGCCTGGGCTGCCTTGCGGTGAGCCAGGCGGTGGGTGATGGAGAAGCCGGCATTTCCCTCCAGCTGAGAAAGCACCACCAGCACCTGCCTGCAGGGAGGGAGAGAGAGCCTTCGAGCTATTGTTGTTGACATTTAAATGCAGGTAGAGTGAATACAAACACAGTGGTCTTCAATCGTGCCTTGTGTATGAAACAAAAGTAAGAGACTGAAAACAACCACAGGGGGGAATTGGTTCAACTCTCCAGCATCATTTCTCCTTCGTCATTCAGGAGAAAAGTGCAGCGTCATTTAATTTAATCATGCATTAATGGAAGAAAATTTAAAAAGTGCAGCTACAGCTTCTGACGAAAAGTGGCAAAACAAACGGCTACAACAGTTATCCGATGGCTGCTGACGGACAAGAGCGCCACAGTCGTTTCATCCCACTCCCTCGTCAAAATAATTAAAATGAGTTTCAATTAACTGAATTGAAGTGATGTGAGAACTGCTCGGAGAAGCTAAACCCACATGTGGAGAAAACCAAGCTGATTAATCAGAACCAATGATTCATTCTATTTTCAAGACAAACTGGGATAATATGGTGACATATGGTGAGAAATAATAAAGGCTTGCTGCCCATGACTGTGTTACTCACACCTCTATGAATATGAATTGGATATGGTCTTCTTTTGAATGATTACATTGCCACTAAATGCTTTCACCTATGAATCGTATAAAGCAAGTGAGCGAAATATGAGACTGTGATAGTTTGCGATAGTAGCTTTTTAGGCAAGCAAAGTGACACTATGTTCTTTTTAGATGGAGAAAATGACAAGAGCAGCTTCATGCATGGTGACTTTTTACAGTTTGCCATTATATGGGCTGTAACTTTGTGACAGGTAAAGCCCTCAATTTTCCCTTATTGGAAGATTTCATGCTGTTAAACAGAAAACTAATAACATGTAAACGGCTTCTGCACGCTTGATTCTCCCAGCATCTATCTGCCTGGAGAAGTGCGAGAAACACAATAGAGACCAGCAGAAAACAAAAGCAGATATTAACTGTGCTGAGACCAGCCTGGGGTAGTTTATTAAGAAACACAGCGCACTAATCCTGTGAGATCACTGTGTTTATATAAGCATGTAAGTGTGGTGGATATTTGCTGCACCTAAATGTTCCCGGAGAATTTAATCTGTGCACTTGTTATCTTTTCTGACTTTGTGCGCAAGTGAGGAAAAGAGAGAGTGGTTTGTGTACCTGTGTAAAGGCGGGACGCTGTCGATGGTCTTGAGGCTGCCGCGTGTGGACACCACGTTGAAGCTGTCAGTGCAGTCACAGGAGACGTGGAGGTAGTACTTGGGGTGGCGGTTTTCCACCACCACGATGAGACCTGCCCAGCCGTGGGTCAGGTAGTAGCATGTCATGCCCTCACGGCCCTGAGAGCACACAAGGAAACAAGCTTGTTTTTTTTTTTCATTTTTCAAAGCAGAAGGGTTGTTTTCTAAATGCAAACCTCAGATTTCACCACTTGTGCAAAGCTAGCACCACTGATACTACGTCAGCAAAATACAGAACACGGTATCCTACATTTCTATTTAGTAAGAATACAGTATAGTATATATACAGTATCCTATAAAGCACTCACATAGTATAGTATACAGAATCCTATATTTCCAACTATAGGATATCCTATGTTTTCATTAAGTATAGTATGCATGTTTCCACATTGTATACATATAGTATTGTATATATACAGAATCCTAAATTTCCATATAGTATAGTATATATACAGTATTTATAATTCCATAGATTTATAGAGCATTGCGGCAACTATCTACAGAGAGGTGGCTACATTTCTGTAAGTATGGCTCATAAATGCTCTTAAAATGCTTTTGAAATAGGAAGAAATGTGCTTAATACAAAGTAGCTTCAATGGAGAAAAAATACTTCTGTGCAATCAGTTTAATATTATTAAAATGCAATAATAATAATAATAATGATGATTTAAAAAAAAACATTCTGCATTCAGCTGCCACTTTACCTCTCTAACAGTGGCTGCTGTTCTCTTTTAGGGCCACTTGTATTTGTAGTAAAGCAAACACAAGTGCAGCTAAACTACTTTAGCTGCTGTCATTTGCTGTCACGTCCAATTGCACAAGCAATGCCATCCAGTGTCTGAAAAATAGCTTTGGGCAATACTTGTACTCTATCTGCTCTTAACACAAAGCTCTCCTTTCTTCACAGCTCGGGACTGCTCAAATTATTTATTAATAATAACTGAAAATCTTCATTTAACTGTATTGCTAACACTACAGCTGATGCACTGGCTGCAATGTGCTCCTGAGTGCTCAGCTGTGAATTTCTGAAGAGCTGAATGATTTAACAAAGATGATCTCAAGTGTTTAAAAAGCTCTGCCATCCTCTAAAATATTCACCAAATGTGACAGGCGCTTTCAGGAAAGCATTGTTCTGAAGAGCCAGGAGGATTTGTTTCCTTGGGTATGAACGGCCGTGTGCGAGCTCGTGCAAGAGGTAACGCACAGAAACGTGCACGTGTGAAGGCAGAACAGGACTTGCAAGCGTGTAAGATGCCTCAGATTGATGAGTATGAACCATTCTGACTGTGAGGATTTAGACTGTTGTGCATTTGTTTTTGTTCTGCAGGCTCTGTGCTTTAGCTTGAGGAGGTCAGCATCATATACAAAGATTTGTATGTGGAATTCCTTTTAATAGACTGTCCAAATTGGAGATAGTGGTCCAATAGTGATTGGACAATAGACTATTAAATGTTTCTTAATGTTTCAGATGTACTTTTTCAACCCCATTATTTACTAATTTATGGAATTAATGCAACCAAAGACGTTGGGCCCATCTTAAGAAAGTGTGCACATACGTTAAAACAAAGGAAAAATACAAAAGAAAGCCCCAAAAAACTGTGACGCAGGGTTGTGGAACTAACTTCTATGGACAATAAACCAAAAAACAACTCTTATACAAGTTCTGAAAAAAGGAAACGAGTGGAGGGGTAAAAGAGAAGAGCTCACAACACAAAGTGAGCTATCTCGTCTGTCAAAGATGAGATGGAGGTGCTTCTAATATGATCTGGTCTTGTGCAGCATGGCTGCCAATAGACCGGGAACACAGTGAGTTATTGATGTTTAGACGCAACAGGATAAATGCTGTGAGGTAGGTTGGAGCATTCTGGACAGAATACTCCATCCTGTTAGTGTATTCTTGTGGGAGGATTGCCCAAATTCAGCCAAACTCTGTAGAGGACAGTTTAGCATCCTGCTGTACTACCCAACTGTCAAAACAGGCTCTTCAGGGTGACTAAGTGGAATATCATAGACGAGTTAAAGTGCTAATGAACAGCTAAAACCACACTAAAGTGAGAGAGACCCCACATAAAAAAAGCTGATAGTAGCTGTGACAAAGGCTATCCCCAATGCCTTTGTCACAGCTACTATCTACTAAATATGATGGTTTTGGTTGGTTAAACTATCTGATTACTTTGGTTATCCCAATGTGTTAAAAGCTTTATCTACTTGTGTATTTTCATTCCAGCACATTTAAATTAAATCAGACACGTTCAGGCAGTAGTCTTTCACTTCAAAATAAATTGCTGAAGCGCACAGCCCGGAGATAAAAAAGAAAAAGAAAAACTTTCCAAATACTTATCATCTGGACTGTAATATTATACTGAAAGGCAATAAAACTGCGTGCGTGTGAGAAGGAGATTGGGGGTACAAAGAGAGAGAAAACCCTACAACTATATACAGGATTCTCTGCAGTCCTGAGAAAAACTAAATACATCTTTGTCAAAACTGGCTATAATGATCACAAGCACAGTAGCAACTCTACGAGAGAATGACTGCAATGGCCCAGTCAAAGTCCAGACCTCCAAAAGATGGAAGCGCTGCGGTTTAGACCTAAACTCTTTACCTCATGTAATTCTACTAGGAAGGAATCTTAAAGATCTTTTCTGAACTGAGCTATTTGTGGTTAATAGTGATAAGAACAGTCAGGCTCCACAAATTCCTCCACAACAAGAAAGGTATAAAGTCATATAGAAAAACAATTTTTTTCCCCCCAAGTTGTAGCTGCTGAACCATGGAGTATATTTAATTTTTAACAGGACCCCACAGAGTTCTGTGAAAACCTTTTTCACTTGACTGTAGCAAGTAACACAAATATGGTTTGCATTATTGCAGCTTTACTACTTCTCTTTTTCTGGAATGGGTGTTTCTAACCTCGTGTCTTTCGCCTTTGTTTTCTGTGAGTAGAATAATCGCGTCGGCCAATGTGGTCGCGGTCGCTTCCACCTGCTCCACCATCACCTGACGAGAGCTGTAAATGGCCAGGATGTAGCCGGGGAAGTCCTGGCTGGGCCGCCGTACTGCTCCACTGGTGGGGCTAGAGACTGGGAAGGAGGGGAGAACAATTAATGAAGACAAAAATTAAAGTTTTTTTTTTTTTTTTTTTAAAGTTCCTTCGTCATTAAGCGAACATTCACAAGCAAGAACACTAAAGCCCTGCCTGTGACCAATGCATCTGTACACTTACTGGGTGTGGGTGGACCCCCTGTGCTGCTGACATTCATCTGCCAGTGATTGAAGGCGCAGCAGACAACAGCATACTCCCCTGGCTCCAGCATAACATCACAGCCAACAAATTTCTTCACTGCTCGCTTGCTGTGGGCCATTAGGCGGCCCAGAGTCAGCTTGTTGCCGCTACCAAAGGAGGCACGGAAGACCATGATGCACAGGTCCAGCAGGTGGCTGTCGGCTGTGTCGGAGCGCCTGGAGAGAAGAGGAAGAGGCTTAGGAGAAAAAAGGGCAAGGAGGAAAAATGTGTGGGTACTGAAAGATTTAGATTAGAGTCCTATTTACCTGCTTCCCTCTTGGAAAAGAGCAAACTCCAGTGCCGTCCTCTCCAGCACAGTGAGAGCTGTGACCGTGACTGGCCCATTGGCTTTGCTGGGGAAGCAGCCTTGTAGTCTCACCTCCTGCCAGTCAGAGTGGATCTTACAAATGTCCACTGAGTCAAAGTACCTGTGGGAAGGGGAAAAAATGTACATGTTTATAAAAAAAGAAGAAGAAGAAGAAGAAGAAGAAGAAGAAAGAAAAAAGACCTACATAAGAGCCTGTTCCTCTGAGATGCTAGCAGTGTGACCGGTTGATCTCCTCTTGTCATGAGCTACGATTATTTGTATGCATCACAGGCAACTCTTTAACGTTAGCATAGCCTCTGAGGGCATCCCTGTACAAACACAATTTACCTTGCTAGCATATCAGACCTCTTTCTTCAAAGACATCGGCCCCACGGGAGACTCTCTTCCTTACTTTCAGTCTGTTTTTCAGTGTTTCATCACTTCCTAACCTCGGTCTGACAACAGTCTTACATCTTACTTTTGTCTTCTTGTCAATCAGGAAGAAGCGAGAGGAGGAAAAAGAGGGAACGCTTAAGTTTTACGCTCAGCTTTGATCAGAAAAGACAAACACGTCTGCTGATGAATCCTCTTGTTTGTATTTAGTTCGCTTTTGTGTCTAGCCACCTTCCAGGAATGTTATCAATGATCAACATCGGCCCTGGTTGTTTACTTGATGGGCCAATTTAAGGGCCTTGCTTGTCCGAGAAGCTGACCGCTTTTTCTTTTTCACACTGAAAACAAGTCTAGGGAGATGCTGGCTGCAAGTTTGTCATGTAGTACAAAGCTGAGAGATTATTTGCCTGTCAGAGAAAACAATAAATAGCCCAAAGACATATGGGATTCTCATCTAGGCTGAACACATTTTTCAGGTTGGAGTTGTTCAGGAGGACAGCCACATTGTTATTCATGTCCCTCCTCCTTCATAATACAACAAGAGCAATAAATTCAGAGAGACAAATGCACTGTACAGACAATTTAGCCCTACATCAAGCTGCTCATGTTGTGAACTTCCTCCATTCTTCAGTTCTTTAAAAAACAAAACAAAACGAAACTTCCTATGCAAGTGGAGTCTTGTCCATTTATTCAATTACCCATGAAATATCATTTTGGTGAATGGTAGATTATATTTAAGCTTTATTACATTTGTAATTTGGATTCAGTTCAGTTTTCTTCAAATATTATGGCCATTTGAGTTGCTTGTAAAAGGGCCCCATTATAGCCATTTCCAGCTCCGCGTCATTATTCTTTGGCTCCACTAGAGTTGCTTTGCATGACTTTGCTCATGTGCCTCATTCTGCTCTCTGCCTGAAACAAGCAACTTCTCTCTCCTCAACTGTAACCCAACTTTCAACCGATTGGCCGCTCCTGGTAAACCAAGGGGCAGTCCCCACAGACCGTAGCAATAAAGCTAAAGCTTCCGTAGTGGATTACCTAATGATATGGCTTTCTCTGTGGTACCCACCTTTCAAGAAGAAGTTTGTGCTTCAGTTTTAATAAGTGAAATTCCAGTTTCTCTGTTAGTCTATTACTTAGCCCTAATTAGCTTATATGTGTCCTTGCATTGCAGCCATACAGATTACAAATGAAGCTCGCTAACAAGCTAGCTAGCTTTAGCTGATAACTTAGCACTACAGTCTTTAATCCAATTATGGGAACTTCTGACAGCGAAAAGAAAACACAGCAGCCACCAAAACGCTGATGTTGAAGTTTTTAAAAATGTGGTGATCATGGTCATGGGGGCTATGCTGTTTAAACAACAGATGGATGAGGTTGTTGTGTACACAGGCAGAGGTGTGTAACAGAGATGGCCTTATTGGGGACATTAGTTTCACTGACATCATACAGAGCTAGCCTGAGGTTTGAGCTCATCACTGTTTCCTACTGTGGCCAGTATGAGTATCCATCTATTGTAACAGTAGAGTACAGAACAGGGGTGTTTATAATAAATATATAGGGGGTTAAGGGTGGCTGTAACTCAGGTGGTAAAGCGGGTCGTCTACTAATCGGAAGGTGGTTTGATTATTTGCTCTTCAAGCCTCCGTGTTGTATCCTCGGACAAGTTAGAGAACCCATATCTGCTGCCAATGCATCAGTGTGTGAATGTTTGGTTATAAGTAAAAAATAAAAGGCCTGTGTAAATGGGTGAATGAGGCTTGAAGTAAGAAACTGATTTGAGTGATCAAAGTAAGTAAAAAAGCGCTATTTAAGAACACACTCGTTTTTTATATGACAAAGAAAATAGCATTTATAGAAATACTTGAATAAAAACTGTGACTATTTTTCCATGTGATAACTAGAAGCGCATGTCAGCATGCAGCAAAACACAGATAGAGAAAAACTAGTCACTATCAATGCTGTATATGACTGAGTGACAGGATTAGTCTAATATGACAAAACAAACTGAAAGCCATGACAAGCCTAAGCCGCTGCCTGCCAAATCCCCCCCTCCACAATTCTTAATAACAACATGTTGTGGAAACCAGTGTATGATGCGCTTGTCAGCAAGCAAAATGGAACGACAACAAAAACACTGTAACTCAGTTTGGTGTCAATACCAGATGGTCAGTAAAATCCACAGAGGCGTGAGATTGCCAAACAGGCCGTCACGTTTAACACATTACGTGTGTCCATCACGGTACGATAAAGGACTCTTTAACTCATTCAACCAATTCTAAGCAGCTAGTGGTGGGTAAATCGAACAGAAAAGTCTTCTAATGAGAGTATGTTTGGAATAAACACAAGAAATCTGTGAGCATAGCCTAGCGGTCACAGCCACTGGTCTATTGTGCCAGCAGGTACAGTCACTGACTGTGAAAGCAAACATGACCAAAATGATTTCAGCATGACCACCCAAAAAAAAAAGAAAAGGAAAAAAAAAGATCACACTTATGCTGCGCTAATGATAATTACTTTATAAAGTCAGTGTACTCCATCCAGAAGACCCCTTCACTACTGCCGTGCGCCATCAGCTCATGGCGGAGGTGCTGAGGCCAGTCTGCCCACTCGTCTGACCAGCTGCCATTCCACGAGAAGCGACCCCAAGGGTTACGCAGCCGCAGCAACCTGGAGGCAGGAAGATAACGGAAACACCGAGAGAGACAGATTCAGCAAGCAGTAAATGTGACAACGGCTTTCAGTCAAAGCAGCAACCCCCATCTCTGCACAGTCATATTATTCCTTTTATGGATGACTGGCTGCTTTTTAACAACCCTTTTTATTTTACCGCCTCCTCCATACTGTAGAAAACACAAGGGGCATAACAGAATAACATATTGGAGAATCTGTATTTTCCAGGAAAAAAAAGTAACAAAGTGCATGTGGTTCATTGTTTCTGGAGTGCTTTTTATCTCCTCGGGGCTCCTAGCAGGAGGATTGTAACTCGTTTTGGATCTAGCCCTGTGGCCAAGTCTAGCCCAAGCCTACTCTGATTGCTTTATGGCAGTAAATGAAAGTGGCTGCGTGTGGGTTTTAAGCAAATTACTTCTGGGATTTCTGGCTACTGTCAAATTTTTTCCTCACAGGTAAGAAGGAAAAAGCCTTCATTAGGCTTTTCTCATTTTTCTAATTTGTGCCTCCTCAGTCCTCCGTCCTTCTAGACTGTGACCCGGAAATCAATTTCAGTACGCCATGATGAAGGATGACTTAATTCCTAAAATGCATCTGGAGAACAGAGGAGAGGAGAGGCTTTCCAAGCAGAGTTATAATAGAGGATGAACAGGTGTTCCTTTGACAAGAGGACTAAGCTCGCTTTTTTAATCCATACGATGTTCCAGTTATTTATGATAGTCAAAGATTCTGCCCCAGACTTTTCTGTGTGTGTGATTATTACAAAGAAGACATATATGTTCTTATAGTGCAAGGAATTGTGTGGATTCCCAGTGCTGCTCCAAACAGAGCAATCATACAGATCTGTTGTGCACCCGTTCTCTACTGGCAAGCCACCGGGTTCTGTGATGCTCAACATATGGCTCGTGGGCTTGTTCATGTTCTAGCCACCGAATAATAACACTGACTGATGATGGCCCAGATACATTTATTAATGGTGTATGAAGGATTTCTAAGAAGATACATTTGCAATAAGGAGGCGTGTTCAGAACAACAGAGGACACCTGTACCTGTAACCCTGGACATCTCGTACGTCCAAAATGGAATATGCATGTCGAGGTCTCAGACCCAACGACTCGTAAACAGCATCGTCCACCTTCATGTTGCCTCCTCCGCAAGACGCTCCCATAAGAAACCTAAAAGACAAGAAATGACATTAGGACACTAATGCAATTACTACTCAGTAACCAGGGAGAAAAAAACCCAAAAAAAACAAAAACACGTAAATTTAAAACTTTAACCTCGAGGTTGGGCAGACACAGTTACAGAAAACAAAAACAATAGTAGTTTTTAGTATATGTCACTAATTAATCCCACTGATGTGCCTCTGTTTGAGACCAAACATCATCAGTGATGAACTTTGTCTCTGTTTACCATAGTACGTGAGTGAAGTCTTCATTAGTACACTGCTTTTGATAAAATAAATAATCATTCTGGCAGATGGACCTGCAGTTTGGACGCAGATGAAATGGCCCCTTTGGAGTTGCACTATTTGTCTCATGTTGCTTTGAAAGCTCGTGTATCAAAGTGATGACTGGCACAACTTTTTATTATGGACACATGCTCTAAATTGGCATTCACCACCTTTGTAGTGCCCCTCTGTTTGTAGTTTTGATCAGAGAATATTGGTTCAAAGTGTTTTCAAACAAGGTTTATTATTTTATATGCTCCTTTTAAACTGAACCACCTTTACTCCCTCTCTTACCCAGCCTCTTTGGAGCTAAGCATCTTGGCCCAGATGAGGTCTGTATCAATGGGTTCCTCTCGCGGGTTCGTGGAGCTGACCTGAAGCATGAGGGAGTCACACGGAGCCCCTGTCAGCGTGGCCAGACCCTCAATAGCACGCCCTGCCTGCAGGGCAAAGTAGGAACCGTGGAGTTTGGCCAGGGCCTTCTCAATCAGCGCCACCCATAACTGCTTCCTCTGAGCCTGGAATGATTGTAAAAAGTAAGAGAGGAAACATCAGCCTGAGTATGACTCACTGAGAAAGGGAGCAGGATGTTGTCTCTGGGTTAGTTTCCTCTATCTAAAGGTCAATGAAAATGATAACCTGATAACAGAGGTAGGATCTCTTATTTGCTCTTTTTTTATCTGTTAATGTGCATGTGCAATGTTTTTCCAGCATTTCTTGCTTGCTCAGAGGTCACTGCCTCACCGAGCGCGACTTCTACCCTCTTGTTTTGCTCCTTTGTCTTCTTTGAAAAGATGACGTTTGTTGGAGTCATGATAAGGTGTAGATAAGGTGTCACGCTGTCGCAGTGTGTCTCTCCCGTACGCATGAATGCCTGCTTTTATTTGCCTGTGCTTTATTCGTTGCATAATTCAGTGCCTCATTTGACCCGTAATTGTTGGCTGTTCATTAATTAGATTCTTCTCTTCACTGGGGTCCTTTGAGATGTGCTTGTGATAAGAAATACATAATCAACTAACTTGAACTAATTAATTGCTTATTTTTTCAGGGTTCACCAAGTCAAATGTAATTCTTTTTAAGAGTTGCCCACGAAACGCACTCGTTTTCAGGGTCAAACTAAGGGATGAGAAGGTCTTTACCAAAGTCTTGGATCTGTCAGTTCTCACCAGCAGTAATTTACCCTCATGTTTCAGAGATCTGGAGCAATTAATATGGGACATATCATGTTTTTCTTTATTTTTTGCGTATTAAGAATTCCCAACTTAATACACAGATCTGCAATATTTATTTCCCCAAAATTTCAGACAGTTGTTTGAGTATTTATCCATTTTGTATATGTCTATCTAAAATTCCCTCTTGTCTGTTTACAGTATCAGCATAAACACCTTTCTGCATTGCACTTACCTGGGAAAACAGAAGGTAGCCGTAATCGTCGCAGGGCAACATGTCGTCCACCAGCACCGTCGTCCAGGTCCCGTCTTTACATAGCCGAACCTGGTAAGCCCCCTCTGGACAAATGGTCCTGGTGATCATCACCCTCTCCACGAGCTCTGGACGCTCTGCCAGCACAGCGAGTGCACTCAGGAACCTAGATATGGGCAGAAATCTGTGCCATCAGAAACTGAATTTGAATAAGTTAAATTTGAATTTGAATTGCTCAGATTGAATCTGAATTGTAACTTGAATAAATGCTTTTGAAAACTGAATTTGAATTAGTCTAATTTGAAATTGAATTTATGGTTTGAAAATGATCATCACTAAATTGAAATTGAATTTTATATTTTGAAAATGAATTGATTTGCTTTGAAACTGCATTTTATCCTTTAAAAATTCAGCTCTCGAATACTTTCAGTTTCACTTCTCACCATTCAATTTCAGTTCCAAAATTCAGTTTTTTGGAACTTACATCCGGTTCCGGTTCAAGCGCAGATTAATAGAACTACGTTTTACTAGCGGACCGAAAGTGTTACTGACGGGAATCTACAGCGTCTTGAGCTGAGATAAGACTTCAGAAGTCATTCGTCATGTCGAATGACCAGCGGATAAACTCTCAGGTTGGTAATAAATGTATTACATGTATAAGAACAAGCGTCATGTTAACAAATGATAGCCGTAAGGTAACTTTTATGCTTATTGTAGCTGCTAGCTAAAAACGCTAATTTAGCGTAGTTTGCCCTGAATTCAGCTTTGACGACAAATATGATCGACTGTTTCTAGTAGAATTCCAAAGTTGTCATCTTGGACCCTCTCAGAGTACCCCCTCTGTATTCTTGCAGAGTGATGATCATTTTCAAACCATAAATTCAATTTCAAATTAGACTAATTCAAATTCAGTTTTCAAAAGCATTTATTCAAGTTACAATTCAGATTCAATCTGAGCAATTCAAATTCAAATTTAACTTATTCAAATTCAGTTTCTGATGGCACAGATTTCTGTCCATAGATTCAATCTGAGCAATTCAAATTCAAATTTAACTTATTCAAATTCAGTTTCTGATGGCACAGATTTCTGCCCATACCTAGAGACCCGATAAAAATCAATGAACTGGAGAATGAAACGTCACATCAGGACGGACATACGCGACTAAAACAAGGCACGAAGAAAATGTGAATTAGGCAGAGAAACCACATAAATGATCAGCTGAGTGTGATGGACAAGTGAATGGCTGAATGAGCGCCGTCTTCCGTCAAAGAGACAGACATGGTTTAGGAACGTCAACTGATGTGATTAGATAGGAATGGAAAAAAACTGAGAAGCTGCTATTAAAGTCTAAATGTGGAATTAAAGCATTCTCCTGAACAGAGTGCCTCAAACACTTATGAAAGACTTTTTTTTTTTAATACATATATACATAATTAGCCCTCATTGAAAATCAATCACATTTGATGAGTCAAGCTTCTGTGCCTTCTGGTTACCTCCCCATTACTCTTAATACACCCCACAGCAAAGACAAACAGGCTTGCTTCCTCTAATTAACTTGCAAGAGAAATTAGCTAATCAAAAATCCAGATAGATGTGGAAAATGGTAATTCTTTACACTGGGGAATCACAGCTGGGGACATGAGGACTCGACTTGAAAGGGAAGAGAGTTTAAAGTGTACATTAGTTCATCGGAAAATGTAGAGAGATCTTTAAACACTTAATGAAATGGCTCTGCAAAGAAAGGTCTTTTTGGAGGGGACAATGAGCTAAAGGTATTTGCCTCTGCACGCCGCAGACTCACTGCTGTACATGCACTAGTTTGATTCTTCTATCAACAAAAAAAGCAAAAAAGTAAAAAAAAAAATTGTCAAATTGAGCAGCTACTTTTGCCTCTGGCAGTACTGCAGCAATATCTGAAAAGATAAAAGGAATGCTGCTTTCAGTCTGCACATTATTTTATAGAGTGAAGCTCTTGTGTGGCGGCATTACTAAAGCTATATTCCATCTGTTTAAGTGTCAGCTGAGCACGGCCGATCAACCCATTCAGTCACTGATGAAATACAAATTGGCCAAAAAACAAAAGGAATCCAATGAAAATCCAATTAGCCGCGTCATAATGTGAACTCTGATGTTGGCCTGTACTGCAGCCATACTCAAGGACAGAGGCGACTGGCACGACTTTCTTCTGCCGTCACTGGTTGGCTGGGCTGGCAGAAGCTGGGCTGTTTGTTGGTTTATTAGGACAAGTGTGAGCATGTGTGAGAGAGTGAGAGAGTGGGGGAGACGAAGCCAATGACAAAGAATTTGGGTTACATCCTGTTTCGAGTGAGAGGATTCTGCTCAGGGGAGGGTTATTTTTGATAAGCTGTGTGCGCTGGTGATGAAGCGAAAAGTTGTACTGGGGACAACTTCCTGACTGACTGTGCTTTGTTGTTATTTTGTGTGTGTGTGTGTGTGTGTGTGTGTGTGTGTGTGTGTGTGTGTGTGTGTGTGTGTGTGTGTGTGTGTGTGTAAGTTTATGCTTACAGGAAGATGATGGATGACAACAGCATACACACACATAAACCCCAAAGGGCACCCAGAACAAGGGCAGGGAGATAAAGCATGTGTCCAGGACCACATTACTGTGAATAATCTCCCTGTCACATGTATCTGTACATCTGTCTGCTGTGCTCAACCTTTCATTTCATGCTTACCTTCTTTCCTTTGATTTTTTTGCTTTGTTTTTTAAGTTTCTCTCTTTAATCCTCTTCAATTACTGTTTCACTGCCACGCCATCTCTAGCTCACAGCGGCAGTGTCCATTGAAAGCAGACTCTGACAGATGCACACAGAGAAGTGTTGGCTGTTGTCTGCTTTGCATTCCTCTGACCTTTCTCAGAAACTGAACAGAGACTTAACGGAATGAAAAATTTCCTGTTGCTTTGAGGATCTGCTGCTATTCTATTTTGTCTCCAATCAAACCATGAATCAACAACGCGTTTTTTGTTTTGGTTTTTTATAAGGTTATCTTAAACGATCAGTGTCCTGTGTGTTCTTATGTTCAGGTGTATCAGCTTACCAGCAGTTTCCAAGAAGTCCTTGCAGGATGTCTGAGGGCCTTGGTGTGCGGAACACGGACCACTTGACTCCTCGGTCTTTGAAATTGCTGCAGTTGATCTCGTGGGGACGCAGCCACTTTTTGATTCGCTGCTGGACGCTGTCGCCCTCTGGGAAGCCGACAGATCGAGGTCCGGGGGGAAAACTGTCATCCACAAAGTTCACTGAATTCTGAGAAAGAGGAGGAAAAGACAGAGCGAAAGAAGGCAGAGAGACAAAGGAGTGAAACTACTGAACATGAAAACTACTGAATATGAAAACACCTCATCTGTAAACTCCAAAATCCATTTTAAAATATGATCACTCTTAAAAGGATCTTGTGTGAGGACCTGAAGCATTTCAAACTGCTAATGCAAGTTTTTAAAGAACCAACTATCCTGCAATTTCATATGATTTGCAGGACAGTACAGACCATCACACAAGCCCTGGATTATGCTTTGAGTGAGGGTAAATTACTGCCTTCTACATTTACTTGTTATTCTTTCCACTTTCCACGTGAGATTATTATGTGCACAGTAAAAGCCCAACTGTGGCATCTTGTACTCTCCTAACCAGGATGTGGCACAAAAATGCAAATCACTTTCAAACATTTGGAGCTTCTTGCTTTCTGGCACATTCCCTGCAGAGTACACCGCATTTTAAATTACATGATGGGTTCTAACACTGCCCCGCTACTGTACACAGGAGTAGAACTACACGGATACTTTAACAGATCCAGACACCGAACCTGACACACTATCTGCCCATCTAAAACTCTCCTGTACAAACCTGAGATGGCAAACAGCCACACACGCCAAACCCCTATCCAGTTTCCCATCTGCCGTGTCAGAAGTGGACTCGGCCAGTTGCATAGCAAGGCAGGCGGAGGGGTGATGTAAAGCGGGCACCCCACTGGCAGTTAGAGTGAAGCGAATCAATTGGTAACCATCCCCCACAATCCAATTCTGTAGCCTGGATGCAGCATTTGCTACTAGACAGAGTCATTTGAAGGCTTCCTTAGCACCCTGGCCATCCAAGGTCGTCACGTAGCTTATCGATTCTGTAGTTCACAGGTTTATTTGTGACCCATGTGCAGGCTGTTATCGCAAGGCTTTTTTCGGTTGATATCAATTTAACACAGAGGTGAAGATCAAAGCTTTGTCCCTGCATACACACAGATCCTGAAATTCCAACTAATGCAATTCAAAGAATACAGTCTGTATGTTAACAGACATGAGAAAGACAACTATGATCAGCGACCAAGGGTTAAAGAGTCTGACTTGTTACATACAAACTGCTCTAACCCCAGTTGAGCTGATTTTCCTCTGAGCTTGATGTAAAACAGGAAACATTTTCTTTTTTACTTCATGTGAAATGTATGGAAACCCTCACATTTACAGTTCTATAGTCTCTATTTTAAGAATGAAAACAATATTATATGAATTATTTTAATGTTGGTCCGAAGAGCTTGAAAAAAGTAGCTCGTATCCTCTTGGAATAGAGGTGAAATGTCTTTTAAAACTTTAATCTATTTGTCTTCTTTCCCCCCCCAATCTCTTAAGACTACAATAAACTGGATGACAGGGAACCTACACAGACACACTTTAATGCTGCTACTGATGTGCGCATTTGCGCTACCAAAACCTACCAGGTTATGCTGCGTATCTGTTATCCATTCTTTCTGAACGCAGTGCGTGTGGTTTATCCGGTTGCACTCACATCCTGTATTGTGAGTACCTTTAAGGGTTTTGCCCTAACCCATTTGAAAGACATTATCATCAGCAGAATGATCTGCTGCAGTCTGCCTCAAAGGTTAAAGCCACTTGCCTATTCATATCTGGAGTGTACATGATGCTCTGTGATGTTAATTAGGCGCTTCTGAAACGGCACAGTGATATGACACTCTGGACTGCAGTCTGGACTCAATTTATCATCTGTACGATCCTCTAACAAAAAAATTAAAATCAATGTTTGATCCTTACATTCTTGGTTCAAAACAACCATTTTTCTCTTCTGTGTGGAGCTCTACCTGTGCCTCTATAGGATCCTTCCACAGTCTAAAGACATGCTTGTTAAGTTAATTGGCTGTGGGCATGTATGTAAAGTCTGAATGGTTGTCTGATTCTATGCGTTAACCTGGCAACTTCTCCAGCACCCTATGACAGCTGGGACAGACTGGGATCCCTACAGTGAGAGGAGCAGCAGACCCATTGTGCTGTTCTTGTAAGCATTTGGTTTCATTTAAAGGCTCCTTAGATGTGTAACACAAGACTTTCCACCTTTATCATAAAAAAATAAATAAAATAAAAAATATATATTTGGAAAGAATGGAGGCTCAACACCTTAGAAAGGCAATTTAGATCGTATTTCCCTTTTTAACTTGCGTCACATCTCTATTAAGATGCAGTGTGTATTTAATGTGAGATTAACCTTGAATTAGCATTAATTCCTCATATCGAATATTCTACAATCCAAGCATCAAAGTTTAAACAATCTGACTTCAGCAGAGTGTAAAATTAGGAATTATAACCACGTATAAAGCAATTTCCTAAATCAGGATTCTGGTGTTGTGGACTCTACAGGATAATTCTCGCTGGCTGTCTTGCCACCTCCGTTTCCATCGCCGTGCACATGTAAGCATGCAAACACTGCAATCAGCCAACTCAGTGCTGAGCTAGGAAAACCAGCTGCTTTCCCATCATTTCCAGACTCAGAACTGGCAGCCATACAAGGCTGTGTCAGTCTCATTCTGATACCCAAGCTACAAGATTAGCATCTTGAAAGCATATTTTATGAAAAAGAAGAAGAAAAAAAAAAAGCCTTCCATGCACAATACTGTAACAAGCAGCGCAAGCCTGGCAAGAAGGTCCTTGATAATATGGCACAAAATTAAGCAACTAAGTAGTATGAAGAGTAGTAAAGAGAAGAACAATCCGCTGCAATGTGGCCTGGTTTTATTGCATAGCACGGAAAGGGAACAGCAAAAAGCAGTTCAATCCATGCTGTGTGTCACAGTTCACAAGTTAAGTTGATGGCTGTTAGCAGCATTTATTTGTTTGGCACAGTGAGTAAGCAGACTGCTCTCAGGCATTAGCATCATGCACACGCACACATGCCTCTCACCCTCAAAACCAATCAGGAAGAGTTAAAAAAGCAAAAGAGGCAAGAGAAAGCAACCACACTCAGGTGAGCGGAGAATATTTTTTATAAAAAACAAAAACAAACTCCAGTTCCAGTTTGGTCCAGTTACAAAACAGCAGAGAAAAAACAGGTGCTCTGAAGCGGTCCCTCCATTCTTGCTGTCAAACTGTACTGCACATCCTGTTACAGCCTAACCCAAAAGCTTTAATCATTATTAAATTTTCACCACTGGCATTTTGGTGCTTGGCAAGTGCTCGTGCCTTGGCAGAGATGGATGAGAGAGACTAGCACCTCTTGTTTACCAATTTACCCCACCTTAATCTCTTTGGCCCGTGAACCCGAGATGCAGCAGTTGATGCCGTCAGTGATTACGTTCACTATAGGGAAGTATATCATTTGTGCTCCCCTCCACTCCAACTCCGTTGCTAAAAATAGGCCAGCCCTACATTCACCTTAGCAAATACACATGCGCACACACACATCCAGGCTCACACTGACTACTACAGTGGAGAATAGAGTGCAGTCGTGTGGAGAGGGTGGAATGGGGGTGGAGGGGTGTAGTGGGTGGCAAGGGGAAAGTGTATTTTGAGGTATTAGCAGAACAGGATGAGCATGTGGGGATAGATGTGATGGAAGGAGATGGGATAAAAGGAAGATGAAGTACTTTGAAGAGCTCGAGAAAGGGCAGACGTAAAATATTTGAGGAGAAAAAGACAGACGATAAAAGAAAGCGTAGCTTAAATGATGAAATTAGAAGAGGAGAAGGTGGGGATGAGGGATCTCCGATATCCTTCCTTCCTACCGAGCCAACTTCCCTCCCACGCTTGCAGCAGTGAGCCCTGTGACTTTCAAAGAAGACATTAATAATGCATTCGAAGGCTCACTTTATGCTATTGTAAACATGGCAGGATAGGTGTCATGCTGGTGTAGTAAATGGGCACACATCTGACACCCAAATAAATTCACAGAATAAAAGCCGGCTGGAAACTTAGCTGAATCTAAACGGTCTAACATTCTGCAATGCCCTCATTTTCCTGAGGTGTAATTAGACCAATCAGGTCGGTCTCCCGAGCAGGTGCTGGCAGTCTTAAATGGTTTCAAATGAACCTTTCTGATAGGCCTGAGTAGCTTATCCATGATAACATAATACAGGCTTATCAAAGGTTGGGCACTGCAGAGATAAAGTGAGCCTGAACCAGTTTGATATAAAGAACCGATGTCAGGGTTGCTTACATCATGGCACAGATAAGTGGTATGAGGCCCTGGGCTACGGTGAAGACTCAGGCTCGGGATGAGAAAAACTAAACAACATCAATCATCTCATGTCATGCCAAAAAGTGATTTCTAGCATTTGCCAAAAAATGACTGCCTGTAATTAAACTGTTGTAAATTGACTTGTTGATCTTTAATCTGTCAATCATATTTCATAAATGAATGACATCAAGTCATTTTAATCCAGAACGAATATTCCTGTCACAAACTAGAGGTTTTTCGGCACAACATCTACAACGGAGAAGCTAGCTGAACTCTCCTGTTAAGCTAGTTATGTTGAGGGTTGAGATATTCTCTTTAAAAACATAATTACTATAAGTATGTTCTTTTTCAATTCAGTAAAAACATCATAATTAACTTTTTGCAGTGTGATATTTGTTTTGAGTGTGCTATGGAAGGACTTCTTGCTGTCTGTCCCGACCTTGGTAAAATTAAAGTACTTAGTTTTGTTTTAAAAGGAAATTACATTCATAATGATATTTCTTATCTCTTACTGAGAGGTCTGCTCCGACACAGTGAAAGGAAATATATTTCATTAAGCAGTGTAAAATCTCTCCAAAATACAAACTAAGCTACAGCTGGACAGAAAAAAAAAAAAGATGGACATCACCCATTGGTTCAAGTTCCAGCAATGAAGAGTTATCATTTTGTACAATGGCATTTTTGGATTTTGGGAACTAGAATGCTGTTAGTGTGATTAAAATAATATTTGCCTAATAATTGCATAGAAAAATACTCTTAAAGAGACCAACACCACAAACATGGTTTGCAAGTCCAGTTCAGGGGCTCGTATTAGCTGAGGAGATGCCTAGCTTAAAGCTGAAACAGCATCCACCTGTCAGTCAAAGGAGACGCATCAGTTACAGTGAGTCCTAATAAACTGGTGAAACAATTGGGGGGGGTGGGGGAGCACAGCAATACAACTGTTGTGACCAAAACATGTTTTGATACCAAAAAGATTGACTTCTGCTGTTGGGCAATTTAATAAGAGAATTTACTAGAATGGACTCATTTTGGAGCAATCCTCAAGTGGCCATTACAGAAACTGTTTTTGGCACTTCCACCTTGGCTTCATTTTCAGCCTTGGAGATTGCTGCTTGAACATAACAATCAGAGCAATCAAAAGACACAATCAAACCAAAATAATGCAATCCTCCTGACACAAGAGTCACAGTCGTCAAACAGAATTTCAAAATTCTGTGAAGTGACTTCACTGCAGCTGAGGGCCAGAGGTAATCTGGTTATAAACATTAGACTCTCCATATCCGTAGTTCATTTAGTTGGTAAAGATTCACTGTGTGGTCGTTAAAAACCCAGCTAAGGAAGCAAGCAGAAACATGGCAATAACAAAACCTATTGACATTTCTCTGAAATTAGAGATATTAAAGTAGTGGGAACAATGACAGCACAAAAAGAGGAAATACAATGAGAGAACTGTGCTCTGAAAGGCAATGTGTTCCCTCTGATGCATTACACATTGAAATTAAGCAGTCTTTGATGTCTCAAAGTCAGGACATTCACATGCATGCAAAGTAAGAAAAAAAAAAAAAAAAAAAGGTGACTCATGACATGACTAACTCAAAGGAACTAGAACGAATAGTGTACAACCACACTCCAGAAGCAGCCTCAAATTCTCAATAATTACTAACAGCAACATTTTTCTCTTACCTCCCGGCAGAAGCTGACTATGTTCTCCCAAAGCTCCTTTGCCTCGCCCTCATCATTCCGTCGTCGCGCCTCTACATGCATGCTCTCCCTTCTCTTCAGAGGTTTAACCACCTTGCGAAGGGTGAGGTACTGCTGGGGTGTGTGGCATGCTGCACAGTTCTTGGCTTTGATATCATTGAGCAGCGTGCATGCTGGACAGCTCCACTGTCCTACCTTCTCCTGGAGGCTAGATGAGGTGGAGGACGAAGAAGAACCAGAGGAGGCAACGGCAGAAGAGGATGAAGGAAAGCCCCGGGCCTGTTTACGTATTTTATGACCTGAGGATGATGAAGAAGAGGAAGGTGTGCAGGAGCAAGATGCAGTACCAGGCCCCACTGGGAGGCCACAATGTGTACAGCAGCGGGGTAGAGGCACCTGCTGCTCCTGGAAGCCATGCAGCTTTGAAGAACCACAAGCTGAGCACTTGGGAGCACCTGTAGGGTTGCGCAGGGTGCACTTAGAGCAGGCCCATGTGCTAAAGTCCGGGCTCGAGGGGCTTGCTGGGGTAAATCGTACCGTTTCACAGCCTACTAGGTCGATGAGGTCAGCACCACCCCTTGACGATCTGCAGGTCTCGCACTTCGTTGAGCTGCCTTGGTTGGCCACGGAGCAGCTAGGGCACTTCCAGGTAGAGGCTGATGTGGAAGCAACAGGTAGGTGGGGCGTCAGTGGGTGGTGCTGAGACTCTTCTTCCTCCAAGATACTGAGGCGCTTGCTGGGGTAAGAAGGTTCCTGGGGCTGGGCGTGCTTGGGCTTAGCTGGCCTCTGTGGGCCAGGTTGGGGTGGCACACTGGCAGCTGAAGGGGAAGTGGGGCTGGGAGTGTTGGTTCCTGGGTTCGGTGGGCGTCCCGGAGGCGGTACCTCTCGCCTGCTGCGAGGCACAGGATTGTTCTGGAGGGAGGAGAATGAAGTAAAGGTGGAGGCGAGGGCCTGTGAAGACGCATGGGGAGCTTCTTGAGGATCACAGGGCGGGGCTGGGGGGGAGTCATCTGTTAGGTCAATCAGTAGCGGGGCCGAAGCGGCTGTGTGAACAGGAAAGCCCAATACTGGCGTGCGCACCTCAGGCACTACCAGCGCTTCTGGGGGGATTTTAGGCAGAGACAGTTTTCTAGGCCCACCACAGGCTGAGCATGAAAGCGCCACAGGGGTGTTGTGAAGTGTGCACCGAGGACAAGCCCAGCCCGCCTGCTGACCCTCCTGACCACCCACCTCTCCATTGCTCTCAGACCGCCGAAACACTTCCTCCTTAGCTGGATGCTGTCCATGGGGCTCAAGTAGCACTGTGGGGGTGATCGTGGGTGTTGGGGGCTCAGTGGGAGCAGAAGGGAGACCATTGGCAGTGGCAGCTATGGTGGTCGTAGGAGGTGTGTGAGTGGCGGGTGATGGACCAAAGCCACAGACCGAGCAGGCTCCAGATCCCTGCGGGTTATTGAGGGTACAGCGGGGACAGGTCCAGCGGTGTTCCTCAGTGCTGCTGAGGCGCAGGATCTGGTTGAGGTCGGGTTTCTGGCGTGGCGCCTCACAGATAGAACAGCGAGGTGCTGCACCGGCATTTAAGAAAGTACAGCGCCCACATGACCACTCACTGCCTTGCACCGCTGCTGCCATGGAGCCTGGAGAGTGAGAGTGGCTGGAGAAAAAAAAAGGAGAAAAAACAATGAGTCAGAACAGAATGAACCAAACAAATCAGTCAGTAATACATTTTGCCATATAAGTGCTTGGCAAAAATAAATGCATATTAACTATATTGCTGCATAAACGTGCAAGCTATTTCAGTCAAGCGAAGCTTAAAGTGTCAGCAGAGCAAGGGAGAAGAGAAGGAAATGTGACAAGATTTTTCTTATGGAAAAAGCCAGAGAATTCAGGGTGATCACGTAAAGGAAGAAAAGAGCAAACAGCAAAAACAACCCAGAAAACACAAGACGAGGAGAAGCAGAAAGAAGTAGAATAGAAAAATACAGCGCAAGAGGGAAAGATTAGTCAGTGCAGGGGGGGAAAGGGGAAAAAAATCAAATCTCCCTCCTGGGGGCACTGAGGGCAGTAAATCCATACACAATGGCCACCTGATTAGAGCCAGGGAGACAGCACACAGTGAGGAGGAGCGAGAAGAGAGGAGAGGAGGCTGCTATCGCCTCAGAATACTAGGACAGTGTTGCTTGAGTTTCCCTAACTGACACTCACTAAAACACAGGCGAGAGAGAGGAGGAGGGGAAAAAAGAAAAAAAAAACAAAAACAAAACAAAACAGAGAACACACACACACACACACACACACACTCTCTTTTCCACTTCATATTAGCGGCTCTCTCCCCTCTCAGTGAATGTTAATGCAGGGTAGATGGGAGCAACTTAAGGTCACGTCAATCTCTTGCCCAAATGAATCTCAAATGGATGAGTCTATTAATTCTCACAGCGCTTATGACTCAGGCATATTTTAAATGGCAAGTCATTCATGCCACTGGAGTTACAGCAAATTTAAAGCTCGCTACTATCCACATATCTTAAGAGGACTCAAACAGAGAAAACAGCACAGAAAGAAATCCATCTATTCGGGCCCCTCGGTTTCTTTCCACCTCTCGCAAACTAAAACCTAAAAAGGAGTCTGTTACTGTGGATTGACGTGTGTACAATCCTTTCTGAGTGCCTGCAGTTCAGTCAATCTGACTTATTGATAGAGGGTATATTAGGGGCTTGGAGGGAAGGCAGCACAGTCGGATACTTCCAACTGTGCAGCAGAGAGGGTTGGGGTGGGGGCGGATTGAAGAGGGACAGCCCCAAGGGACGGACATGGTTTCTATCTGGACAAACCCATAAATGTCAGTGTCACTCAGGCTGCTCATGTGTGAACACCAACAGAGAAGGTAATGTGGGGATTTTAGGATAGCTGAGGGGAAGGTGCCAAGAGCTAGGATACTTCAGTGTTTTTCACATTGACCCCAGCAGAGAACATGTTGCCCTCAAAGTCACTGAAGCTTGTTGATCTTCTGTGTGATATTTTGGTTGGAGAACTACATGTGCTGTGTTAAAAGATTTCGTTTAGGGCACGAGCCTGAAACCTTTACAATCAGAGCAGACATTTTTGTACTTCAGCTCTGCATTCCCATTGCAATAATGCATTTGTTGCTTTTTTTCATTTATAGACCAATGGTATTGGTCTTAAAAATATCGGTCAGGTTCTAATTGGGCAAATGAATCATAATTAAAAGTAATCTAAAACACCTGACAATTTATTAGCTTTAAAAATAGCCCAAATAAAAAAGGGAGAACTCCAGGTGCATATCAAGCAAACCAGGAAGACAGCTGCTCTACAGTCACAGGATTGCAAGCTCTAGGTTGGGGTAGGGGTTTGGCACTTAATTGTGACGCCAAACAAACACCACACCCACACCCACACACACAGTGTGTAGCAGGTAGCAGTAAGTGTACTGGAAACAATGGTAACACAGGACAACCTTTAGCCAAAACATGAGAACCAATGACCTTAAACTCAGTAGTGCAATTGCTAAAGTCCCCACCAATGCACCCACAAAGTGGACTGGATAAATGACTGTCAAGGCAGGTGAAAAACAGACAAACAGCTGGGCATACAGAAGTTATAGTGAGATCTGAGACTCGATGTAAAACAAACTTTTTCTATAAAAGCATATTCTGATAATTCCTTGTTGCTGACACTGCAGTTTGGAGTGCCTGAGTCCTGCTCCTCTCCCCTGAAGTGCCATGTGTCACGGCCAGCCAACTGCCTTTAGTTCAACTTCGTTAAACCTTTCAAATCAAGCGAATCCCCAGATCCCAGGGGACCTCTTACAGACGACCTCTTGCTCCCAGCGCAATGTCTGTTCCTCTTGTCATCCCTTCTCCCAGAGGTAAAGAGGGAAATGACAAGCAGGAAGAAATGTGAACGTGTTACTTTAGTTGTCTCGAGTGTGTGGGTCCTCGCTGCTTGGTTGTATGCTTGCATGAATGCAGGCATCTAGCTATATTTATCCATAGATGCAGCACTGCTGCTAGTTTTATTGTCCACCTACATTTGTGTGTTTTCTCAGGATAGCAAAACTATAGAAGCAGAAGCAAATAGTAGCCTTTAGCACCCCTGAAGTCCACACTGTAAGGAGTAAATTCAGCCTTCTAATGATAAACAAAACATAGAACACACTTTTTCTTTAAAAGCACACAAACGCTTTTATCACTGCATTTATCTGCAATGTCTTCATGGCTGCTCTGCAGTATTAAGTGCCCTTCTAGCCACTAACAAAAAAGGGGTGCCAATGAAGTAATGTTCATTGAGTAATAATATTAAGGACATAACTGACATTCATCTAACCACAAAAAAAAGAAAAAAAGAAAATAAAGGTCTGTGGTGTGTCCTGAGACTACAGCCCTGTCTCCGCACCTTCAGCAGCTATGCTAAAAGTAGTTGAATTAAGTGGCAGCACTGTGCCAGCTGGGATGGCACATGTTTACATCATGTTTGGCTCTCTAAAGGTCTGCGTATCTGAGTGCCGCAAACATCAATGACGACAACAAGTGTCAACACCTCATGTTTGATGACAGATTCTACCCTGTGGACATTTATAACTGTCAGGCCTCTTTCATCTACAGCAAGAGAGCAAAGTTGCAGTGTCAGCCACGTGGAGAATTTGTCAAAGCAATTGATGTGGTTCTCACTGGAGCACAGGGATCACAGATTCATTATATTTCCATCTTTAGCTGACACCATGAAAGCTTTTTATTAAAGTGATCAGCCTCAAGGATTTTTTAAAATCATCTTATTGATACTAGTTATAAGCAGTATTTACCTCTCACCCAGTACGGTGTGATGAACAACTATAACCTCTCAATTGGGGTTCTCAATGCATTTTGACTGTACTATGTGCACACCCAGTACAGTACTTTTCAAAAGTTTTGAGCTACCCTTCACTTATTGCATATTCAAACACACATGGAAATACTATATATAAATCAAAATCAGAGTTTGTACAATTCTAAGAAACACCTTTATTCTTCAACCAAGTCTGAACTTTCTTAGTCAAGCTTTTGTTTTTTTTAGTAGTCTTCAGGAATAGTTCTCCAGACTTCTTGAAGGACAATCAAAGCTCTTCTTTGGATGTTTCTGCCTTTTGTTCTGTTCTCTGTCCAGATGATCCCTCACTGCTTCAATAATGCTGAAGTCTGGGCTCTGGGGAGGCCGATCCATGACTCATGTGTTTTTCCATCCAGGTATGATGTTATTGTACTGGTAGTTTGTTTGGGATCATGGTCAAGCTGTTGTCAATTGAGATACTTTCCTGATGGTATTGAATTGTTGTTCAAAATCTGATAGTCCTTCAGTGTGTTCATAATTGAATCAGTTTTTGCGGGATCCCCAACACCACTGGGTGAAATGCAGCCCCAAACCATGACAGAGCCTCCGCCATGTTGTACAAATAAGTGGAGACACTCACCATTTGTACAAACTGACAATAATTTAAGCCAAATTTTGAAATCTTTATTTTTTAAAGGCCGGCTACCTTTTCTTTTGCCCACCACTTGTGCAGTTTCCCCAAATCATTTAAGGACACATTTTGTGGCACACAATTTCAGCTCTTTCAATAAACACCTTGTTGGTGCAAAAATACTATTACATGCCTATCAATTTGTGTTCTCTTTGGCTTTTTTGTACAGGTGACAAGAGACATTAAGAGTTTCAATATTAACAGGAACCTATAAAAAGTACTCCTGTAGCATTTGAGGACTTTCGATCAGAGGTCATGTTCAGAGCTGTTCAAACATAAATGAAACCAGGATTCCTGTAACTCTGCAATGTAAGAGGAAGAATGATTCACAGGCCTGGAGAACTACGGCTTAACCCGTTTTTTAAAAAAATTAAATAAAGTCTGGCTGCTTGGAAACAAACTATATAAAGAATTGAGGGGTGGGTCAAGACTTGCACAGGACTATATGTACAATACATGCGTGCTGCAGAGGATGAAGTGCTATAGCCTGTGATCCCTGGACCATACTTAAAAGGATGTTTTTAATGTACATGTTCCAGTCACTAACAAAAGTGTGCAGCACGCACACACATACACACAGACACATGCACACACCTTTTGTCCTTGGCCCTGTGCTCACTGGAGCTGGTCTAAAAGTGCCCACTTCAGCTCCTCTGTGTCGCAGACCTGGGCAGTCAGCCAGTAGCTTACACTGAAGAGGAAGAGAATAGAAGAGCACCCTCACCTCTAGAAAGCCTATCTTTTTGCAATGAGGCCCTCAATGAAGCCTGCTGCCCATAAAGTAGTTTCTCTGAAACTGGAATTTCACTTAAGTAAAAACATCTATGACCCTGCGGTGATTTCTCAACACTTCACTGGGTGTCAGACAATCACAGTTTCAGCAGACTGTTATAAAGAGTACAAGTCTAAAATGTCTTAGTGAAAAATGAGCAAGTCTGTAATACTGCATAAAAAGAGTAAATTAACTTCCACAACTCAGGTGTCTACAAGGAAGTCTTCAGGGTTTAGATAAGAGTACCTACAAACAGCAAACATAGTCAAGATGATCAGTATCTACAGCACCCTGGATACAAGAGATGTCAGAAAGGCTTTAAGAAATGCTACAAAATCACTGATAACTGTGTCTAAGGCCACCTATGGCTCTGGCTACTTGGATTCATTATACATACTGAACTCTAATGAGAGATCAAACGAGGAGAATGTTGCCAGTCTCTCCCTGCCTCGCTGTGAGACATTTGGCCTTTGTGCGACAGTCATTAGCACTGCCTTTCCAAGGTTGGCCCCGAGCCCAGGGCCTGAGGGGAAGGTGTGGAATCGCCACTGGCCATTAGAGGCGCAGTGCTCCTGATTTACTCATTCAACACAAACATAAGCATGGCCACAAAAAAAATGGATGTTATCAGCACAGAAACTGTGGCTGCTGTTGGTAGCCTAGTTCCTTAATGACTGACCACTTTAACATTTTAATTTTTGCATTTGTAGTACTCACCGTATTTGTCTTATAGTACAGTGTCAGTTCTTCTGTACAGTGCAGGCATTGTGATTTTTATTCTTATCTAAAAACGTGCCAAAAATGTCAGCTTCCCACAATTCAAGCATTTAACCTGCTGTCTAATAAATGAAGTCTGACACAGGACCGAGCAGAAATATAAAGCGAGTCAGTCAGCACTTCAGAGATATTAAATGACAGATGGCCTGTCAGTTACCGTAGCGCAAGTGTCACTCAGGCTCTATGACAGTTTGTCTAGCTGAGCTTGAAATTTTTTTGCAAAACACACGTTTCCTCAAAGCCTTGACAACAAACATTAACTAACTACGCAGCAACTATACAGAATCCCATGACCTCAACATAATGTTTACTCAAAATTCTTGCTGCCTGCCTGAGTGCCAGCTGATACGTTTCTTATCATGTGCGTGCACTTGGGACATATATCTGAAAGGAACATACCGAGTCAGCTCTCTGGTATGAAAACATACTTGGCAGACAAAACGCAGACTCCAGCTGTAGGTTGGTGTCGGTACATTTGTGTGCAGCTTGTAGTGAAACACTGATCCAGTGAATATCAAATAGAGTTGGCTGCCTGCGAGCCAATTTGATTTTGTTAAAGTGAAGGAATTTTTCTATCAAATCTATCTAAGCTGAGCTCAGTTTCTGAATGAGGTGAAGCAAACTTGCTCCGCTGTGGGGTGCTCCTATTTAATAATGTATCCAAATGCATACACTGCTGGTTCGAGCCTGCCAGTACACCTTACACATCTGTCTGACGGGAAGAATTGTAAATGTAGCTGCTGCTCTTACACAGCATGCAAGACAACAGAGAAACAGTGTGAGAAAAATCTTGCAAATTTAGTGTCTCACATTTAAATTCAGGTAGCACGAAGCAGCTGCCTAATTTAACATTTTCATACAATCGCTTTAATTTTCGGCACTTAATTACTCATTCACTTAAATCAGAGCATTTAACATCGTTAGGACTCGTTTTTGAAATTTTGCTTGCAATCAGTGAATTTCTACTTGTGCTTTTTCTACTTGATGTGTCCAAGTAGGAATTGCTGGCCTCTAACTTTGATCAACTGTGCTCAACTTCAAACTCAGCAGATTCGTTATCACTTTTTCAGGTATGTAAACTCTGGACTCTGACTCTTAAGGATGTGATTTCCAGGATGTGTGTGACCATGGACTGAATCAGTTTAGATATTAACAGGTCATCATAACCGAAGCGCCTGTAGCATTTACGTTCATGGTTGTTGCTCAAACATAAATAAAACCTGTTCCTGTAACTGTGCAGTATATGAGGAAGAGCAATGCAACACAAGTGACTAATAACAGACTAGTGTGCACTACTACAAAAAAAAAAAAAAAAAATTGAAAAGAATATTTTTTTTTTTGACTGGAAATTAGAACCAAAAGCCGCACAGTGTGAGAGTGTTTGCATAATTTGTTTACTCTGGAATATAGTATTCCTGGGAAGACTAACTTTGTAGTGACAGCTCTAGCTCTGTGCATGCAAAGTAGCACCGCATGACCCATATCAGTGAGGATATTAGCCATTTGCTGATCCACTGGTATTGGCATTTATAAACGGCCAATAAATGAAAATTAAGAAATAAAAGAAGAGACTGAAAAAAAAACACCCTTCAACAATATTACGAGTGTTGACGATGCATAGCTTATCCACCAGGGGGCATTCTGCAACTTCACAGTTGGCAACATGCCAGCTGAGTAGGGTCTGAGGCTAGACAAGTAAATAAATAACTTGACATGACAAATGTTGGGGAAATCTATTTGTTTCTGGGATTGAAATTCTGATATTTTCAAATATCAGAATCGGTTTTGAAAATCTGATATTTCAGTCAGGATCCTCAAAGTACAGATTTTTCAAACTTGCAAAAAAGTGTTCTTTAACAGTGTGCTTTAGTAAAAAGGCATTTATAGTGTATTAAGGGCCACAAGAATTCTGCATTATTTTTAAGTTACTGTGATCCATCCTGTTAGATCACTGCACTAAACATGTTAGTGTAACTGAGCTCTTTTCAGACTTTACTTCCTGTGGTGAAAGCTGGCCAAAGACGTAAGCCGAGAATCCCGACAAAAACAAAACATGAAAACATCCAAACAATGATGGAATCAAGAACAACCAGACTTTCCAAAAACTTCAAGTGTTTGTTATTGTAATTTACTGTGTGCCATTACTCACAAATATGTTTTAAAAAAAACAAAAAAAACTTTCAGTTTCAGCTTTTGATGCCTGCGCTGCACACAAAACACACCCTTTTGCCCCAAGTAATCATCCACCAAACCTCCAAGGCTATGATGGGAAAACCCTGGCTCAGTGAGCCACACAGTAGTAGAAGGTGCGACCTGGCCAGTCAGCCAGTGAAACCTGCTCCTTCAGTGCTGTTGGAAACTCTTCCTCCTACAGCGCAGGACAACATGGGTGTGTCCATCGACAGTTTCTAGTAAACGTAGTTGAGTTTTTAATTTCATACTTTAAGAATATGCTGCAACTGACTATTTGCATTGTTATTAAACCCCAATAATTCATGCTTAATCATCCAGGTAAGTAAATCCCAAAAGGTTGGTTCTGTTCATTTGGACAAAGTGTTTTCAGTGGGAGAAACAATTCATCCAAGTGACTTCTTCAGTCTCAGCTGACTGCAGGTTTTCCTAACCCTATAAACAATACATTTGCACAGTGACTGAAACTAGCCCACTGAATGAACAATGGGGCAGTGAGGAGCTCACCGCTGAAAACACTATGTCCAGATGAACAGAATCAACCTTTTGGGACATTCTGGACTGTTTTTTGTATACTATGTCACAATACTTTAAACCCTGTAACACCAAATTGTGTCATTTCTGATGGAAGTCTCAAAAACTACATCATGTTTGATTTTTATTCCCTCCAAAAACCCAAATTAATTGCACTATAATTTTTTGGATAATAAATTGCCAAAAAATACTGGATGTAAAATGATACAAACTAAAATCTATATAAAAATTTTAGTTTAATTTCTTTTTATAATTATTTTTTAAATACTCAATTTATTAAAAAAAAAAGAAAGCAAAAACAAACTTGAATTTCCTGGTAATTTTTTCATGGTTCAGGCTTTACAGGGTTAAAATCAATTTCTCTCATTTTACAGTGTAATTCAAAGTAAAAGCATCAATCAATAACTCAATATAAATGTCTCCATCGACAGTTCAATATCAGGGCTTCCTTGCACTAACATGAGGTCTGTTAAACCTAATAAATGATCAATAATGCAAATAATTAAGGCTACAGTGCAGTCCGGTGTGTTATACTTTTTTAAATTGCCAAAGCTTATTTTCCCACAGGATTAAACTCCTATGATAAGGTCTGTCGAATGTAAACAATCTCCACAGTTGTTTTACTTTCTTGGAAACCAGTTTTATTACAACGCAAGTTTATCAGGAATGACTTTAATAGGCCATGTAAGCCTGGATGTCTCAGGAGAGCGTGACTGTTTTGAACTGCAAGACAGGCTCCAGATGTAGCTCCCACACAAACGCGCTCAAAGTGAGGCTTCTCTGGTGGTAAATATTCAGATGGGTTTTTTTTTTTTTTGAGTGAGCGCAGGGAGAGAAGTGGAAATATAGAAACTTAAAACTTATATAATGTTAGAAAAAAAGTCTTGGTTGCTGTGCACTTGAAGATGAACAGATAGATGTTTTTAAAGTAGAAGAGAAAATGGGGGTGATGTGATTTTCATAACTGTCAGCAGGGTTTCAGAGCCCTGGCATTCCTATTTGTACTTTTTATATAATATTTTTTTACCTCTTACATGCAAACAGTACTGGCAGGCAGTAGGAGTGGCAACTCTTCTTCGACAGCACAGAGCTTTTTATTGGAGAGAAAAAAAGAGAGACCTATCAGACACCAATATGTCCTTGGATCAGACGAGCTGTAAAAATGGATAATGAAAGCTGAAACATTCTGCTGCTTCTGAACACACCCTGTGTGCTGTGACGGGGATTAGATCAGCACTTTTACACCATCTCTGCTACACTCGAGAAAACCGAGAATTTATTTTAACCCCCATCAGTAATGAATGCAGCCTGCCTGTAACAGTCTCACAGACAGGAACTTTTTGACTTTATTAAAGTACTGTTCTCACTTACAAGACTAGAGTACGTGTTCCTCCTTAAAAAAAAAATAAAGATACATTTCTGTTACATGGAAGTTCTTTCTGTTTTATGAAGAAACTGATGAGTCAGGGTCACCAATTAACAGGAACCTGTTTTTTTTCCCTACATGACAGGTAATTCTGTGATGAATATGACTCACTCACATCAACCCTTATGGGTTTTTTTTGCAGAGATAAGCCATTAAGTGATACTTGTTTGCAGTAATCTAGAGCACCAGCAGTTAAAGAGAAACTTGGTGACGTGATACAAAGGATTGGGGACAGCAAAGCCTTAATCACACGGGACAATAGAAATATAATTCAGAAAGTTTTAATTAAGTCTTTCCAAGACTTCTTGAGATAGAACATTAAGATGGGCAATTTTAAGATGTTGACAGTGGTACAAAGACTCATACCAGACGAGCTCTTTTGAGAAATTGCCCTTAGGCAGCCAGAAAGTACGGGAGAAACTATACACTGAGAGCAACTTTAAAAATTAAACACACATTCCCTTGTTATGAAACCTAAATATTATTGGAAGCTTTAGAAGCAAAGGTTATATTGTGTAAACAGAGTAAATCAGTGTGTGAATTTCTGATCAGTTTCAACATTTGTATTCTCACTTTTTAGTTCACTCTACTTATGATGAAGGACTCAAACCATATATGTATTATCACACTGATTTAAGAACTACCAATCACTTCTGCAAATACCAGTGAGAAAGGAAAAAATGGAGAAAAGGAATGAAACAATAACAGCGGCTTCTGACCTCTCGCTGTGCCCTCGGTGAATATTTCACGACCAGCGCTCGTTTTTTGATGGGTGAATCTGTCAGCGGTGGAGACAGCTTCAGACATTTGAATCTTTAAACAGAGGAAACTGTCTGACTGGGTTGCAACAGACATCAGTAATGGAGCAAAGCGAGCGCAAGCAGGAAGCTAGCAGGAAGCTCCAGAATCAGAGAGGAAGAAGGGAAAGAGATGGCAGGGGCACAGAGCTAATCTGAAGTTCCTGGGGGCACCCAAATCTGAAGGGGCCGAGGACACTGCTGACGCAACTGTGCCTTGAGCCCGGGGGCAACTTCTAAAACAGTTCCACCCCTGTTACTGCGACACAAATCTAACCCGGGAAGGCAGACCAGCAAAAACCACCTGCCACGGGAAAGCACTAGTTTCTACGTGAAACCATTAACATTAACGTGAATTATACCCTTTCTCCATAGGTGTAATTCAGCAGCAGCAGAGTTTTCGTTCTGTGCGAGACAGACAGGTTATTATGTGCTGTCTTATCTTGGGCCCAGTGGAATTAGGTTACTGAACATATGCTACACATTTCCATGGCAACAAGAGTGGGGAAATCTGGAATCATGTCATTTGCAGAGCCAACGGGCGTTTTTGTTTTTTTTCCTCCTCCTTCTTTTCCCCTGCTGCATCACTGCACTGTTTTCCACAGAAAGCCACGCTGTGAGACAACGCTTCCATGCCAAGTCTATTCTGGTTGGGGACTGTCCTGACGCGGCCCTGTCTCCATCAGATGAGGCAACGGCAAGGGAGAGAACAGGCTGAAATAATTCAGACATAAACGCGGCCAGCGACCATGCTTGTTGAGCCCAAGTGGACCTGTTTTAATCCAATTAAAGAGAGCACAGCCAGTGGAACGCGGTCGCAATAAACGCCGTCATCCATCATGCTGGGACAGCAGAGACTGGGAGCAACTCTGCAGAGAGCAGACACCGACCTTAGGGCCCCCGTAATGCGACGTGTAACGTAGGATTCTAGGAGTATGTGGCTGAAATGCAATGAAGCAGTCACATTTGTGACTTCACACTATAAGCACTGTGATAAAACTTAACTGCGCTGCCGTAATTACAATAGCGTCATGACTGAGATTCCAAAGTTGCATAACACTGGCTTCCTTTATAACATTCATCTTATCTGAAGACAAGCAGTCACATTAACAGAGTGTGCATTTCTCTCCTGTATATTTGTGAGTTTGCTGGCTCACTAAATCGCTTTGGAGAATGACCTGAAAAGTAACAACGTAAGAAATTAAAAAATAAATAAATAAACTGAAACACAGGCATGTAAACTTTCACACTTTTGGCGTGAGACACCTTTTCTCAGTCTGTTTCACACTGCCACATGAATCTCTCGCAACAAATAAGAGGAAGTCTCAAAGCTGCCGCTTAAGAAAAAAGAAAAAGATTTTTGGGTAAAGTTCAGCACCACACTTGTACATAAACAGCACAGAGAGCACAAAAGACACAGTTTGTGCCCCATTAAGCTGCCGGAGGCACACACAAAACCCCTCTCCAAAAGTCATTAAACTCTTCTCATATATGTTCAGTTTTTCCTTCATTTACTTTACTCTGAAATCTCAGATCCATTACAGATGTGAAAATACTAGCTTACTTACTCAAGCATTTTTACTGCAGTAACGAGTATGTTATAGACCAGAGTAAAGATGACAATGTCCGGTTTGCCAAAAAATAAGAGGAGCTGGAAAAATGTGTTAATTCCAGCTGTTTACAAAAGCCTATTTTCTTTTTTTCCTTTTTTTTTTTTAATACCTCCAGCATCAGAAAGCCTTAGAATCCTTCCATGTGCGCTTAGAAGGAAGAGAGTTGTACACAGTTACACACTGAACAACAGTCATAACCTCATAGATTGGGATCTAAAGTCACGTACACATATGGTGGATGCTTCAGGCTGTGATGCCTGGGTAAGAATGTGTACACACACATATTTACAACCCAATCGTGTGTCAGTCAATAGTTTCCTTCACTCTCATTGGTAGCTGCTTGATTGATTGATTGGTAATTTATTTCAACATGTGAACAATATACAAGTACATTTAGAAAAGAAAACAAGAGAGAAAAAAAATACTATACAAATTACAATGAGTAGCCTAAAGTTTGAGAAGAGTTTAACTTCTCTTGTCCTCCCGTGTAGACAGCCCTTAAACAGAGTAATTTTGTGTATTTCACGTCAGACAGTTGAGCTTATTCTGCAGAGGTGCATGGATATCAACCTGCATGGAAAGAAGGCTGCGGGTGCTGGCACAGCTAATGTTAGACACACTCAGCAGACTGATCAGTGTACAATTTCATGCACTGGGCTGAACGCCACATTTCACATTCAAGCCGCATTTAAAAACACAATCTGATTATCAAAGAATGTGATTAAGAGACTCTAAATCCAAATGCAGAGACAACACTTAACCACATTGCTAAAAGTATGCTAAAATGTTTCTGTCTTCTGGCTTGTTTTCTTACTTTCATCCAAGTCACTTAGTCTGACATTTTTTTCCTCACATTTAATGATTAGTATATTAGTCCCAAAGACTATCAATAGATCTGTTTCCTATACCCTCTTCAATTATCAAATTAGCTACCAATTTACAGCTGCCATGTTAAGATTCATGTGTACCTAATGCAGTAAGTGTCACTTGACGCGCCATCAGATCTCAAACAGTTTATAACATCATGTGGCTACTGTGGCTAGTTCTGTCACCCTCACTGAATTTGAGCTGTGAGCCACATTAACGTCTGAACGACAGAACGCCACTGCTTTAAAGGATTAATGAAGCCAGCAATGCTATTAAATGTCCCATTTTGGGAGTGTGCACAAGTGCACTTATGTTGCACATCTCTGTGTGATAAGTGGGCTGTTATCATGAGTGAACCTTCACAGCTGAGGTGCTGAATCAAGGCACACAAAAACACTTCCCAAAGTCAATGGGGTTTACTGCTGGACGCAAACAAACTGAAATTACTCAAGGACAAGTCTGTTCATGCAGTCTCCAAGGTAGAGGGGAAAAAAGAAAGAAAAAGGAGGGAAAGAAAATGGTTTATAGGACAATATATTAGAGAATAAAGCGTAAGAGAATTGCTGAAGTTTAGCTGGGCTCATGGTGTACTGTTGTTTCTATATTTCATGCTCTGTCACAGCTCAGCAAAGCTTGCCTAACGTTGTTAGGCTCACACAGTGGTGTGTACATGGACAAAAGAGTGAGTGAACATGAGAGAGAGGGTGAGTGGGGTAGATGAGAGAGCACGTTCAAGTGGTACGGCAATGTCTTTCTAAAACATCTATTGTCTGCGTTTGTGTGTGTGTCCCTCCATGCCTTCCAGCAGTAGACAGAAACGGACTGCATGCACTCGACTGACTGAGAGTGTAGTCTGATTGGTGCTGAAGGCACAGTCTTGTTGCTACAGAGATGCACAAACAAAAGATTCTGCTGAATGAAAAGCAAATAAACTGTATGATGTCAAACTACACTGACAGTACGAGCCAGATTTAAGTTTTAATCATGAATTCAGCAATATTTACGGAGCCATGCTCGAGCCTGGGCATTGAAAAAACACGCCTGGTTCCTTATCTTGGCCTACAACACTCACAAAAGAGAGCCTACATCTCCAGACTTCTGCTTCATGGTTAAATAAAACAAAACAAACAAAAAAAAGGAAACAAAAAAACCCCAAGAGAACCTTGAAACAATAAGACAAGGAAGCCTTGACAGACTTAACTGTTAAACGTGGAGCAACTGCAAGCAAAGCATCGACAGCAGTGGGCAGGAATCAAGAAAGATGAAAGCCCAACTGGAGACTGATGCTGAATAAATAATGACATCCATTGTGGGGAAATGTGATCGGCCTCTCTGAAAATCAATAACTAACAACCAGACCATGATGCCCTGAGTGACTCAGCAACAACTTCAATACACTGCAGACGGTCGATATCAACTGCCTGTTCTTGTTCCGGGAGACATGACCTAAAAAAAATAAATAAATTTAAAAAAAGAGGAAAAAAAAGGCAGGAGGAAAACTGGAAACACTTCTAAATAGGTTTCTGTGAGGGCGGTTGGGAAGATCAGGCTTTGGAAGAAAGTCAGTCAAAACTGCCAGATGTGCGGCACATTCAAAGCTTCTCACAAACTCCTGTGTGCCGCTGTTCTGACAGCGAATCAGAGATTCAGAAGGCACACACCAGAACAATGGATTAATGCAGCCTTTCTTGCAGATGCACTGAGTGAATCTATCTTATTCATACAAAAAGGAATAGCGTTGTCTCTTCCACAAAGGAGTTTGTTCAGCTACACATAAACCTTTCTCAACCCAAAACTCTGAAAAATCTGTGTTTTACTCTGAAAACTCACAGCTATGTTTGACGGGCAAACTGAGGAGCCTCTAAAACACAGAAAGGGTTATTTTGTGGGTCAACAAATAGATATCCATGATCACACTAAATTCATATTTTAATTAATCCTTTGGCAGGGTTTCATTGCATTGGTTTCACTGAGCCCAGGTCATTCCATCTGCCCATTCAAGTCCCCTCTGCCCTGCCTCATTTGCAGCACATACTGTACAGCCGAGCTAGGAGGAGGTGGGATTTTGTTTGACAAATCCGGCTTAGTCAGATTTTGGGTGCATCATAGAAAAACATCAAAATGCAGGCTTTGATTAGATAAGCTTTGATGAGACAGTGGATTTGATCCATAGCTGAGGGGTTAGCGAATCCTCAGTAAGCGTTTCTGTAAGACTATAAAAGAGAGCGCAGCACATTTCTTAAGCCAACAACGCAAATGAGCAGCATCACTCAATCGCAAAAATTAAATACCTCTTTAAGGCTGCCATTAACTGCCCCCGACCTGACCCGAGTGTGGTCAATGTGAGAGAAGTGCTTGATTGGTTAGACAGCACTGCCCCTTACCTGCGCTCTCGATGAGGCAACGGCTGCTGCTGCTGCCGTGTGATGAAGGTGGTACCCCACACGGGGCTGCTGTGGCTGTTCCTGAGCCAGCCCACAGGGGGTGACGAAGGGTAGGAGGTACTTCGAAAGCCATGGTCCGACTCAGTCTCTGCAGTGAGAGACGAGGCTGAACTCCCCATCACCACGGAGATAAGAAGTTAGTTTCTAAATGTTGTTTTTTCTGTTTTGGGGGTTTTCTTTCTTTGTATTTCCCTAAAGCACCAAATATGACAAGGGATCCACTGTTGCACCCAGTTGGGCACACAGGAAGCCTTCAGAAGAACACAAACAACCCTTATCATGTGGTCTTTGCTTCCCATTGGCAATTTTCAGCTACGAATATGAAGAATTTCCTCCTTCAAATAACACCAAGGATCCCTCTGGGAAAGAAAGTATTTATAACAAAAAAAGAAAAGAAAAAAACAGCAACAGGATGGCAAATAGAAAAAAGAAGAAGAAGGGTAATCAAATGAGTTTAACTTGCAGGTGGCCAAGTATCCACAACAGGGTGGAAGTTCTCAATTCAAACAGTAAATTGAGGCAAGAAGCGGCGATTCCAATGGAACAGCTGGTGTCACAGAGGAGAAAATACAATTTTCTCACAGCAAAGCCTTGTAATTCTCCCTTTTGTAGACTTTAAGCTTGTAACACTCTGCACCAAGTCTTCCATAGTGCCACTCATAATTCCTTGCGTGTTCATTCTCACACATCTCCCCAGCCTGTGCAGCAACAGTCTTGTGCTGCTTCCTCTTCCTTTCACACATGCTCGGAAAAATGTCTCCAAAAAAAGGAAAAGGAAAACGTGTGCACGTAAAAGTGTTCACTGTCTTAAAACTTTGCAGCAACAAAACCAGACACCTCCAAAAAGTGTTACGTTTAAGATAAACTCGCAAAAGGACACCAAGATGACACCACTGTCCATGAAGTTAGCTGATAATGTTGCAGATTAGTAGTGGCACAGATGATGTTGTAGAAGGGGCAGGGGGGGGAAAAAAGAGTCACACAAAAGTTATTTGCAAGAAGGAAATCAATGCATCGCATTTCGTGGGAGCAGTGTTGGCAACACTACAAGTATGCAAATAGCCAAGTGTCCCCTTTCAGACATTCAGTCTGACTAACAGCTGCTGTGGAGGTTTACCAGTAAAACAGCCCAGCTGCATTTCTCTCACAGGAGAAAACATAATGTTTGAAAGCGTGAGGAAGGGCCATTTCACACAGATCAATTCGGAAATGTGCAGAATCCCTGCACTTCACGTGAATTAAATCTCAAAGCAACACCGGCCACGGGCGTGTTTACCTCAACAGCTGTCACAGCACGAACATGTTTACAACTCAGTTTCAACTTTTGAGCAATATCCAAGTAAACACCCGAGAGCAATGCTCCGTGTCATGCTGCGGTGCTGTGCCAGCACAAGGACTGGAGATGATCCTAGATTCTTCTGTCTGAGAGACACAGCTTAATTTCTGTCTGATCCCACAGCCTAGGCAGGCCACTTCAGTTCATCATCTTGCGCTCGGATTTATGCGGGGTTGCCAGTTTGTCATAGCAGGTCTATGCATGCGAAGCGACACAGGGAAAGGAGTATCCCCACAGCCACGGCGTCAGGGACAAACTACATTTGCATGGGTGATTTTAGGAGTATCGACAGTTTGTAAACACCCCGGTGCTCCCTGGTCTGCTTGAGCTTTGATAGGCATCAAGTATTAGCTGATCGCTGTGCCCACGGGTCGCTCGCATGGGATCGGATCCGTAGTTTCGCTTTACGGGTTCGGTGAACGTCACACTAAAAACACACGCGTATGTGAGCTTTCAACTAAGTCCTGTTAGCATAACTGCAAAGCGTTACTCATTTGAAAAAGAAAGAAAAAAGGTGATCAGTTTCCACAGCGGTACACAGGGCCATGGAGAGTAATGTGCATGAAGCAGGAAGCGATCCGCAGGCTTTGGGAGAAGCGTGAATACCCGAAGATGTTTCGTTCGTCCAGGCAGGAGAAAGAAGAAGAAGGAGCACTCGGTCGCAAATTTCACCATCTTCCGCCGGTTCCACTCCTGCGTGCGCTCATCTCATATTTCCAGCGTTTGGGATGTTAGTCGCTGAGCCTCGCTGCCTTACATCAGGAGACATCCTCGCCCCGGTCCCGTTATCGCCTTGGATGTGAGCTTGTTCGCAGTGTAAAAGCCGCTCCTCCCCATAATGCTTCTACATCTGGGTCCCGCTACGCGTTCCCAGCCTCCCATGCTCCCGTTATGTATTTTTCCATGTTTTAAGTCTCCCTCACTGATAGCCTGAGCGCAGTGGACGAGGATGCAATCTCCTCCAGCGGATTACTGGAGTGTCGGTAGAGCGCAGGCGCACTGGCCCTGGCGAGCAGAGCAAAGCTGGAAGGCTGCGTTCAAGAGATTTAAATAAACCCCAGTAGAGTCCAAGCTTTAGAGGTCTCGCTCATTATTGTGAATAGGAGCGACGTTAGTAATGAGTGTGTACGGCAGCACAGGGGCAAGATGAGGCATGCCAGCCGTAGGAGAGCACGAGAATAAGAACAATACACACTGTTACAGCTGTCTAGCCTAAATGTTATGTGTTTTTCTGTTGGTTTGCGGAGACAGATTTCTCCTTTGGTCACTTGCAGGCAGAGCACTGAAGGGTTAAAGTAGAAGACAGCGGTGACTGCAACACTCATCACTGCTCAACTGTCCCTGCACATTACTGAGATAAGCCTTCAAACTTCCCCCACTGCTCTCTTCCACTTCATGTAACTTTGCTGCCCTCATTCCTGATCCCTTCCTCTATCTTTGAACTCAGTGTTCACCAGCAAAATACACACATGAAAACACAGGAGTGGCCAGAACATTAACAGGCTCAAACCACACCTTTTTTTTTTTTTTTTGCTTTTTCTCCATTTTCTTCTTTAATAAAGTTAAGTCTACCTGAGCTACAGATCGTGGAGAGACTGACTGCATGGCCAATTATCTGTCTGGACCTCAGCTTTTTGTAACTGCAAGGGTGTAATCTTCATGACTCCTCAGTGGAATATGTAAAGACATAAACTGGTTTGTCTGGAAATGTTCCAATTACAATTCCAGTGAACAAGCAAGCCTACAGTATGTAATGCAGCTGCTGATGTAGACTCAAGTCCAAGCTCGACACCGGAGGGTGTTGCTCAAGACCAACTGCTTCTCGCGGAAAGACGTAAACAGGGAGCTTACTGTATTAGTAATACAATTCCATTTCCAAAAACGAAACGCTGCTTACACAACAACACTGGAGTGGTTTCACTTAAGCTCACTGAGTCACACTGACTGAGACAGGAGAAATCATCATCACTGTAGTACTGTAATAGATAGATGGGTTACTAAAGAGTGCAAAAAAGAGAGGGAGAGGGAGAAAGAGAGAGAGAAGGGGTAAGAGAGGAAGGAGTCAAGGGACTGCAACCCTTTGTTATGGGTGCACCTGTCCAAGCACCACCTGTTCCACTGCAAGTCAGCACCAACAGCTGACACAGTTAGTGCCAGAGAGCGAGAGACAGAGACAGGGGTAAGAGAGATTAGGTTTCATTTCTAATCTCCAGGGACCCACTGGGAAAAAAAGGGGAAAGGAGGTGGGATGTGAGCTGATTTTCACAGTACATTGTAAACTGTCATTTCTACACAACCCAGCGTGTTCGGGCTGACACTATATTTACTCCCACCAGTGAACAAAGCACAGCAGGAATAATTAACCCTTCATGATCATTCCAGGTATAAAAACAAAACACCTTTTATTGACACTCTAACGACAAAACTTCAGACTATTGCCACAGTCCAGGCCTCAAGACACACACACACACATTCGTAATATTGTCCAACCAGCTGGAGTGCCCACGAGCAAGTTAATGTATACCCCAGGCTGCAGTATGCCTGGTTCCTGCCTTATCTCCCTCCCCTAACCCTGCTGCCCCAAGCAGGCAGGGTTAAAGAACAAATGTCAGCGCTGTTATGGGGACTTAATGTCTCTCCTTGTGAGGTGAGGTGAATAAACTCCGACTGTTAAATACACGAGGCTCTCTCACATAATCAATCTATTTGTGTCCAAAGTGTAAGCCTGCCAGCTCTGTCACTAAAGCAGCCAGACGAAAACTCTGAACAATCCCATTGAGACGAGGACACAGCCGCCTGCTGCTACTGCCGGGGGGAACCTTACACACAAAGACACTCTTATTCTCAAATTTGGCCGACATTACCGACCCTCCCTGACATTACCCCACTTGGTGAAGTACTCTCAGGCACCGGTTGTTCTTACCTCGTTTCGGCTGAAGAGGAATTATTCCCGTTTTCAGTCGTCTGTACGTTAACTTTTCACAGCCATGGAAACGGTAAGTTCTCCCCCGGTTTTGTTCTTCACTCGCCGAGCTTCCCGGTCGTTAGTCAGCTCCCAGCTCTCTGCCGTCGACTCATACCTAACATATCTGTGTCAAACACGCGTATGTGCGCTTATTTCCACTCCGTCGTGTATTATCGATACTGATGCGACCGCGTCGGTTTACCTCAAACAGCTCGGAGAGGAAGGAGGGGGGGATTCTAAAGAGCAAACAGCGATCAAGTCGTACGCTAAATACGTACCAAGGGCTGTTATCTAAAGCTAACCGCAAGTAAAATTACGTAAGAAGAAAAGGAGAATGCCAAAATGGAAAACTCCATTTCCCGTGATTAACGCGGGTCTTTCAACAAGGATATCCGGGTACGGTCACCGTCGCCTAATGCAAATATGTAATAAAGATATATTTAATGACTCGCTAAAGCGAGTTTACGCAGAACCTTTAAGATTTCGTGTTTTTCTTTCATTTTTTCTAGCTTATACTGTACAAAGGTCCTTCTTATGATAAATGGTACATTTTAATCTTATTAGTCTCGAAACCAGCTAGCGGCACTATATCGCCATCCAGTGGTCAATGGTATGAACCACATCTGAAATTATTGTTTCGGACCGTCGGTAGAAGCCACCCAGGCCAGGGAGGCTAATATTGCAATGCAAAAGATATGATCTTCAGCTTTACAGGCATAGCATTCTGACCACTGCCAAATGAGTGAGTAACACTGATTATCTCTTCAGTATCTCTTTAGGACTATTAGACCAGAGTTGTCAAACGTATGCGAAATAATTTAATCTCAATTATTAAAGGGACATAAAATGCTACACATATAAAGGCTACTTTACATCACTGAGCCCTGCTCTCAAAAATTGACATACATGTCACACTGTCTGTGAAGCTGGATTTAAGAAATACGTGTTTAAAGTTAACGTTTTAAAAACATGTTTAGCGCCATCTTCTGTCAACAAGGAACGTGGTTGGTTGGTTGTCTAATGTTCGAGTTTGTAAAGCACCAGTGCCTATCAGAGGGGAGAGGGACAATATCTGGTTTAATGGGTTTCCCCTCCAGTTTTGTTATTTAAATATAGACGAGTGGTATCCACAGAAACATCAACGGATCCTCTTGTTCATCCGATGACACCTACACAGACATGTCAGGAGCAGAAAAAGGACCTCTCAAAGATCCTGAAAGGGCAAGGCAAGGCAAGGCAAGGCAAGTTTATTTGTATAGCACAATTCAACAACAAGGTGATTCAAAGTGCTTTACAGAGAAATTAGAAACAAGAACAAATAAAAAGCATGATTTAAAATGGATTAAAACAAGCAAATAAACTAACTAACTAATTAACAAACAAACAAACAAAACAGTATATAAAATCAAAACAGATAAAATCAGAACAGTAGATAAAATCAGTAGTTAAATGTAAGTTTTGAAATTTAAGCTTAAAAGTGTGGATTTGGTGCTTTATTCAAATGCAGCTGAGAACAGGTGAGTCTTCAACCTGGATTTAAATAAACTGAGTGTTTCAGCTGATCTGAGGCTTTCTGGGAGTTTGTTCCAGATATAAGGAGCATAAAAGCTGAATGCAGCTTCTCCATGTCTGGTTCTGACTCTGGGAACTGATAAAAGACCGGATCCAGATGACCTGAGGGATCTGGAAGGTTCATACTGGGTCAGGAGGTCATTGATGTATTTTGGTCCTAAACCAAGGCAGGTTTCATCACACAATTCATTGAATCAACAGCAAAAGAACACCAAAACTACGCTTCACATCTGAAAAAGATTGTAATGAATCTCCTACTCTGTCTTGTTTCCACCACAAAAGAATCGCACGTCCTGCACAGCTCTATTTCTCAGTGTGCTTTGAGACCAGTTTTCCATCAAAAATCTCTATTTTCTGCACTATTCACTTGCATACTACACACCAGTCTACTGTTGTGTACAATGTTGTCGGTCGGTGGTTTTCTTTTCGTGTTTTCCCCAAAAATGACCTCTGACAAGAAAGCCTATTTTCTGCTTTTCAATACTAAAGAAATTTTTTTACTTTTACAAATTATGTCAAATTGCAAGACAATTACCTATGTCTCTAATAAAACCTCTGTAACTTTTAGAAATTTCTTTTTTGTATGACTACAGTTAAAAACAAAAGAAAAAAAAAACCTCCTAAAAAAGCTAAAACTGGACAGTCTTGGCAACAAGCTACCAGAATGTCATGAATGAACGTGAATGAAAGAAGAAATTTCTTTCATGCAGATACCTTTGCAGATTTTAGAAAAACATGGGGGGGGGGGAATGTAAGCTACTTGAGGAAAAAAACAAACAGCTAGAAGAGGAAAACCATATATTGAAGCATGAGAACGTGGATATGGTAAAACCTTAACAATGCACACATCCAAGTTGTGTTTGAAAAGAACAGAAGTAATTTCAGAATAAAAAACATCTGGAAGAGATGCAAGAATTGGAGCACAAATACAAAGATCTGGAAGAGAAGAATAATCTTTATGCAGCTACAAGAGATGGACAGCATAAAAAGTCAGCATGCACAGCTGGAAGAAAAACATAAACAGCTGGAGCACGTATACCAAATAATGGAGGGAAAGATGCATCTGGAAGTGGCAGAGCTGGAAGCGAAGTTGAAAGATGCACACACAATACATGATACATCATGATCATGATACACATGACTACAAGCAATTTCAGCAAAGCAAACAAATAGAAGAAAAACAAGAACTGCAGCAGAAATGTAAAGCATTTGAGATGAAGAACCAACAGCTGCAGAACAGAAATGCAGCAGGAGAAAATAAAACAAGTGCAAGATTACGAAAAACTGGTAAAAAAGCACAAAGAAGTGGAGGCCAGAAATTCTGAAATATTCAAAACATACAATGAGAGGCAAAATATAAAAAAACAGAGAAACTCAAAAGGACAAGACAGAACAGCTGCAAAATTGTGCAGTGTTTTAGCCGAAGAATAAAATAAATAATGTAGTGTAAAATAATAAACTGTGGAACAAAAACAGAACTCGTGGAACATCAGAAGAAAAAGAAAAAAGCTTCAGGCTCTTCAGATCCACATCAGGCGACGAGGAGGAGGCCAAGAAAAAAAGCAAAGAAAGGAAAAAGAAGAAAAAAATAAAATGGGAGAAAGAGCCGGAGAAAAAGAAAAAAGGCTCCTGGTCCTGGGTGACCAGAAACAGGAAACCTTCTGCTGACAAGAGTGCGCACGAGGCTGCTGGGGGTTCAGCAGGCTGGACAACAGTTGCTTCCACATCCCTCCTTTCTCCACCTGGCCTCCATTCCATTCTGTTCCACTTCTCCATCTCTTCCTCCACCTCTCTTAAATCAACGCTCACTGATCTTTCTCTCCATCATCATCCATCATTCACCATATCCACCTTCCAACTGTTAAATAATAATAATGATCCTCTTGTAATTTGCTAAAACTATAAGTGTACTTTCAGGGCGTAGCACCGCGGGAAAGAAGGACACCTTTTTGGGAAATCATAAGGATGGTGCAGCATTTCCAACCTTTCATCAGCCTCTAGAAACGATATCAGTGATGAAGTTACTTTGGTTGATATGGTTGATGGATTTTCCCCATTAAAGAATAGAGTCATCAACATATAATGTACACATCAGAATAAAATGAGAGTTGGGCTTTAACAGAATGTTTAATTTTGATGGTCTCAAATCACTTTAATGAAACCAACAAAAACAACTTAAAACCTAAAAACATACAAACATGGTTCACACACACAACATCAATCTCTGATGTCCTGTCCTCTCATTGTTTCTGCTCAATATTATTATTTCTCCCATTTCAGAATCCAGACAACAGCAGAGAACATCTGGTAAAACTGTGTCTCTACAGTTTTTGGGGGGATCTTCCTCACATTGTTTCCTGTGATTTCTTTGTTGCTGTGTCTCTCTCTTTCTTTAACAATATCAGTTCTCACTGATGAGTTCTAACCTCGATGTCCAATTGTCCTGCACGCCTGAGATTCATCCATTCATCAGCATCCTGCAAAAGTTAAACCTTGTATCTCCTCATCATGCTGTGACAGATTTGTCATGCGTTGTTTTTCATTTCAGCTTGTTTCCACTTGTTCATTGAGTTTTATGGCCTAGTGAGGACTAAATCAGGGATACCAAACTCATTTTATATTGTGGGCCACATACAGCTAATTTTTTATCTTAAGTAAGCCATTTCTCCGCGTGATAAAGTGGTAAATAAGTTTAACACCCCTGTATTAGAACAAGAAGCAGAGCTTTGAAATGTCCTTTAAGATGCCTGGAGAATTATTCATGAGGACTACTTAAAGAAGATACAAGATAGCCTGCCTAAGGGAATTCAGACTGTGTTGAATAATAAAGGCGGTCATGCCAATTATTGACTTTGAAGCTTGTTGGAATTGTATACTCTGCATGGTCATGGGCGATCAAGGCTTATTGATGCATTGGGGAGTTAAAAGGCTGCCCCATGTGGTTGAATCACAGAGACAACCTACTGTACCTCAAACTGCTAAAAAAGTTCATGCTGGTTCAAACAGAAAGGTGTCAGAATACACAGTGCATCACAGTTTCTTGTGTATGGGGCTGACCCCATTACAGTGACCCCATTACCAGATCCTGACAGCTTGGTATTAGGCTTGTAAGGACAGAAATCACTCTTGGTGATGATTATATCATGCATTTCTTCAAGACAAATTTTGTGTAAGTGTGCTGTGGTTCTAAACAGACAGAAATTTAGAGGAGTTCCTGCGCTGCAGATCCGGAGTAAGTGGGATCACCCTTAAAAACAACCTTCAGCTATGATTTCTATGTAGCTCATATGTAGTTCACATGTAGCCCACATGTAGTTCATGTAGAAACTATGTAGCCAGTAGACATCGCAGAATGTGAGGTAACATGTTCATGATGGCTAAACATCTAAGATAATGAGAAGTTGAAACTACCTGAACATAGAAACTGGACAACAGGAAGTATCAGTGTATTGTAAACTCTAACTCTGAGTCACACATGGTAAAAGTTTAATTAGAGGTAAATATTCTTCCCATCACCATAAAAAGACATCCCCAAGTTGTCCTTGATCACAGATGCAGATGTAAGCAATGTGAAAAAAAGATCTAATAATTTAAACAGGTGTTACTGAATGAAAAACTATTAAAAACTAAGTACATCCTTTCTGCTTCCATAGGAATTAAGCGGGTAAGTAGCAGCCAGGTGCTGCTAATCAAATGCACTTGATTAACTGATCATCAACAAGTTTGAGCACCTCTATAAGCAGCAGCATTTGGTAGTATATTAGTCTGAAGCATTCAGGTGTGTGTTAATACAATGATTAATACCAAATGGTTAAAAAAAACAAAAAAAAACAAGCACAGCATATCTGCACGAACGCCTCATACGAACTGTCAAACACGAGGAGGAAGGTTGATGACTTGGGTTTGTTTTTCAGCAACAGCACCTAACCACCTCGCAGTCACTGAGTCAACCATGAACCCTCTGTATCCCAAAGGATTCTGGAGTACAGTGTGAGGCTGTCTGTCCCGACAGCTAAAACTTAGCTGAAACTGGATAATCCAACAGGACAATGATGTCAAGCACAGCAGCAAATCTACAACAGAATAGCTGAAAGAGAAAAGAATTCTATTCAATCTCCATTGAAATGCTGTGATGGGACCTTAAAAGAGCAGTGCATATACAACTGCCCGCAAACCTCAATGAACTGAAGCAATGTTGTAAAGAAGAGTGACCCAAAATTCCTCCACAATGATGCAAGAGACTAATAGTCATACAGAAAATGATTACTTCAGTTTTTGCTGCTACAGGTAGACCTAGAAGCTACTGAATCATGGCCTGGACAAAGTTTTTCACAGGAATACAGAGTCTTGTATAAGCTTTCTTTTTCACCTAACCATAAAACATATAAAACAGCCAATAATTTTGCCAAAGGAATTACAAAACCTAAAGTACATGAACTGAGACTGCCTTTGTTGTTTATGTTCAGCCTGAGCATACTGTAAATTGACTGTAATAAAAATGTTCTATAATTGCTCTATAAAGAAATATTCAATACATTTTAAAACCTTGAGTTAGAGAAAGCTGTAGCACATATAATAATACTAATGATGCATTATATGGCATCACTAGGCCCTTTTATATGCCAGCTTCTGTTTCAGTGCCCAGCAAAGTGTGACAGCTTGTGTTTTCTGCTGTCACACTTTGCTAACTAAGACTAAAGTCACTTATAACTGTGTCCTTCCATAACCTCACCCAGCTTGCTGTTCCTGGCAACGACGCATTGCCTACATATAAAAACTGTGATTAAAAACATGATGATTACGGAGGGGAGGCTGATAACAACCTGGTGAAAGATGACAATGTCAATTGACAGTGAAGAACCCTTGACCCTGACGCCATGGCTTCTACAATAAAAAATCAGATTTACTCTTATTTTAAATAAGTATAAGTATAACCCTATTACATGGCATTATAATTGTTTCAAAAACATATTGGTGATGGGTCATTATGAACATTAGAACAATTTACTGTTGCTTGACTTAGACTTACAAGTCAGGAAGCCTAATGTGGCAGAGACCATTCTTACAAAACATGTTCCCACTAAACTGAAACTTTGAAGCGAACAAATGAAGGGAACTAAAGAAATTGCAATACCTCAAATAAGGCTGGTTCAAAAAGCAAGTCAGTCGACACAGACTCGTGTTAATATTTATGGCAGAAATGAACATATTTACAGCCTGATTTTTTTTTAAAGAAAGGATATTGGTCGGATATTGATCTCCTGCATTATTAGAGACTTAAACGCTAACAGTCAGGTGTTTCATGTATTGGCTGCTAGACAGTCCTAGACATATTCTAATGTGCTATATAAATGAATTGGAGCTCTGGTAAGAAATATTGATAAATTAGTTGACTTGCTGTGCAGTTCATTTTGGTAACAGATTGTTCAAGAAGTCTGTTTTATATACTGAAATTCTAGTTTTTCTAATAGTCGAGCTAATTAGCAAGTATCTGTGCCTGTACACTGAACCTGCACAGTCTGCTGACAGATCTTGTTAACCAAGCTTGATTGTCCCCCGTTCCCTTACCCCCCAAATTAAAATGGCAGTAGCCTTAAAAATACAGTTGAGGCCACATAGAAAATTGGAGCCCACAAAAAAGTGCTTTCTACATTTGTGTTCTGATGTTACTAATGGAGAGCCTTGATGTGTTACTTCAAAGAAGTCTCCTTTGGAGGTGAAAAAGATGCTTTTCATTTTTTGTACGATAAATTCATCCATCATATATTGTCTGGAAGAATCTTCAGTTATTAAGGGCTTTCTCTTAATTTATCAGTCAGCTGCATGTGTTTCCCCCGTATATGATAAAGGCATTCATATCAAACGACAGTGAGACACAGAAGCTTTGCAGGATTTGATGTTTGCCAGACGAGAATGTTATTCTGCAAAATCCTGGATTAAAAGGCAGGAAATATGGTGCAGAGGGTTTCTTTTTTCAATATGACTTAAAAAAAAACGTATTCAGCTACTTCAGCAGTGTTTAGGTTAAAATATTAAAATTAATGCAAAAGTAATTAACAACCAACAAAAACTACCATCAAGGTATGTTTGAGGTCAAATAAATCATCCCAAAATAAATAAAAGATTGTGATTAGGAGACAATAAAGTAATGAATAGTGATAAAGTCTGCTCCCTACAGCTAGGTGCGCGCACACTTGCTCCATCCACTCTCATGTAAAATATTACATCCAAGTCATAAACACTATCAAACATGGATGCTAGCTAGCTTCCTGGTTGATTAAATTAAGCCAATAGTCTAAAAACTTGCATTCTGCTGCAAGGCCACCGGATGGGGAGATATGGTTGTAAAAAGATTTCCAGTCCTGTAGAATTCTATGGGGTAAATATTTTCTTTGTTGATTGCTTCAGTTCTTGAGATTATTGTTATTACTTGGGAGTGAATTGTGTTTAAGAATGATTTGAACACTGTAAGATTTTGTATAGTCCTGTTTATGGTATTAGTATCAGTGCCAGCTAGTGGCACGCTGATGCTATCTAGTGGTTAACAGTATGAACCATGTTGGCTCCCAAACTTAATTTTCTTTTAAAATTAAAGACAAAAATATAAATTTGTAAGTAGCTACCTACAGTGTAATTATGTACTTTGTGATATTTGACAACTTTGCATACCATATCTTGTCATCAGACTCCTATTATTGCTGATCTACAACTTTACCTCCATAAAGCTGGTCTCAGGAGGGACTCTGATGACTTTCTTTCTTATAATTTTGACCCTAGTCTTTATTGATGCACACTCACAATCACACCTGCAGCCAATTTAGAATCGCCCAGTAACCATGGCAGGAAGCTGGAGTATGTGGAGAAAACCCACACAAGTACAGGAAAACTCCACACAGAAAGGGTAGAAAGCAGAGGAGAAAATGTGTTTGTGGGAGAAGAATAAGACAAGAAGAGGTGTGTGTGTGTTTCAGTGAACAGGAGATGGGTCAGCTAAAGGGTCAGATGGGTGTCTCAGGTCCTGTGTCAGGTTTTTGCTGCTGCTGTTTTGTTTGTTTTTTTTGTTTGTTTTTGTTTTTAAGGCAGAGACCTCTTCTTTTATCCTCCACTTGTCCAGTTTCTTCAATTGACTATACCAAGATATACCAAGTTCTTGGCTAAAAGGTCTTTGAGAATCACTTTAAAAAAGAACTACTAGTTCATGCCGGTCAAACTGTTATGTATGCCATTATTTTTTTTTTTGATTCAGTGAAAGGAAGGGCTCACTAGTTCGCTCAGTCTTCTGGGGGAGCAGAGAAGGAGATGAGAGACAGGAAGGAGACAAGAAGAGGTGTGTGTATGTGTGTGTCTCTGTGTGAGGACACTTAATTAAACATAATCTTATCCTTTTCAATAACATCATGATAATACACACAAAAGCTGGTGAGTGCACTTCAAACATTTGTGGAAATATATTACACATAATATACAACATGATTGTTACTTCCGTACAATTGTGGTCATTTAAATTAAAAACAAACAAAACACATAGCTAGTTTTGATTCAGTACGCTAAACCCTAGCATGGCTGGGTTTACCCTTTACAAAATGTCTTGTGTTGATGAGTTAGTGAAATAACTTTATCACTGTGTCTTATGATACAACATACATCCTCTTTGTTGTTGATACTGGGTGTAATCGTGTATATCTTGCATCTGTCCATTGCCAGCTATTTTATTTTTTACAAATCCAGCCAACTCTCAAGTTAATGTGCTTTTTTCAATCTGACAAGCTTCAGTTTTCTGCATTCTCTTCAGCGTCCTCTTATCACCACACTGTGCCAGTGTTGCTGTGGCCCTTCCACTCCATCTTAGTCTGCTGTCCCTTTAAAACAGGGGAGAGATGTAAATGTCTTTGGAGTAAAGGGTAGCATGTGAAGCATTCAGTTGAGTGAGTCTGGATTACCTCTTTTAATGTCTGTGTCACTCGGGTTGTTTGAACAAGGAAAGTTCAAAGGATTAAGCCGATTCGCTAATGAAGAAGCGGGGCAAAGTCTAAAACCCATTAAACTCTTATTAATATAATTGTCCTGTCCGAAATCAATCATCACAATTGACTCTGGCCTGGAGACGGGGCACAAATAGTGGCTTCGATTTTGCACTAAAAAAGCGGTAAATATAATGGGATTAAAGAAACTCGCTAATTATAAATAGCATACTGTGTAATTTTACGGGGGGGGAGACATGTTGCCACCAGCAAGGAGACACAAAGTTGAAATCCGGTGGATCACAGTGATTTATCTTCAGGGTTGAGCTAGGCGGAGCGAAGCATCCCCCCCGATAGACAGAAGCAGGCAGTCCGGGGCGGAGAAAAGTTACAGCTTGGTGGAGTTGTTTCTCGTGCTGCTACGGCTCGCTACACATTACCGGTGTCACAAACTAATTGTTTAGAACACAGTGACAAAAGCTAAGTAGTCGCTTGACTCTAGCTAACAAGAACGGCACCCGGGAATAGTTGAAAAGGAAACAAATACTTCTTCGACAAGAAGGTATGGGAATGACTGCATCTTACACTTTTTGTCCCCACTTGTGCACTTGTTCGCTATTCATTTCCTTTCCGCTTAATATCTCTGCTTCACTCTGTTTTCTGGACGATTTTTTTCATTTAAAAAAATCTTAGCTGGCCCACTTCAGTCAACTTTTTGTGGGTGTATTGTTTTCAAAGGCCAGTGTCGGTGCGTACACACAGTTGTCATGACAATGCTAGGGAAACCCTGCGCGAGGCACGTTGAGAGACACAAAAGGACCCCGGCTTAGCTTTGCTTTTAAACTTTTTTTTTTTTTTAATTAAAAAACCCCAAAGAGTGTTCTTTTTTTGTCTTTTACCCGTCAACGAGAAAGATATAAAAAACAAACAAACAACAAAAACCAAAAAAAAAAGCGGCTTTGTCAACATTTATTTATTAGTATCCTGTGTCAGTGGAAAGAGGAGCACTTCGGGGGAGGTAACGAGGTCAGAAGGATATGTGGAATCTGTTGGGCTAAGGTGTGTCCTGTGTTTATATGAGGCAGATTGTGACCCTGCCAGTCAGGAAAAGGATGCTTTTAGTCGGCCCTTTGCTGCTTTATGGTCAGCACACATGTGGAAATGACTGGCTTCTACAATAGAGAGTTAGCAACACACAATTGTCTTAGGGGAAAAGGAAAAAGATGTGTGTGTGTGTGTGTGTGTGTGTGTGTGAGAGAGAGAGAGAGAGAGAGAGAGAGAGAGAATGGAAGTAGTAGCTGTGTGAATGACAAAATAAATACATGTGTTACACTACGGTATGTTTGCATTTGTGTGTAGATGGTAGGAAACTGAGGACTGGGTAACATTAGGTGGTCATCAACTTACGGGTGGGGGTTTTTTGAAGGTGGGTGGAGGGTAACTACAGTTCAGTCATACAGCAGACACACCAGACGGAGCAAATTGGGACCTACTGGCTGGAATGAAGCTGGCAACATGCAGGATAGGAAAGCTTTTCGCTCAGATGACTCATGGTTATGCTTGTTTACAGTCTTGTGCAAGGGAAGTTTTCACTATTCCAGGTGCTTAAAGATGAGTGTCTCGTGAACCGGTGCCATGCTTGTCATTAAGTGCAGTGCCAGCGAAATACTCTAACATTAGTAACCTCTGAATACAGTCCAAGCTGTGAGTACTAGGATCCCTAAATATACCTTTAAAATAATAATTATATTCCACAATAGTTCTCTCTTTATGGATATATGAAGGTATGAATTTATTGGTGCCTATTCTCAAAGCTTCCTTGACTGTCAGTGCAAAAGGCAAACATATTCATGGTTAAGCCTTTAAAATATAGTACAGTAGAGCACCACTTGTGCTAATCTGAAGCAGGCTGAACAAAACCTGGAATGAATGCATAATGGTGTAGTTTTAATAACAGGAGCTATTACAGTTGCATACTTCCTTTCCTCAATAGGAATCATGCTTTCAAAGATAATGCATGGCTGCATCGATCATTTATCCTCCCTTGGATCTGTGGCAACCTTCCGTCTCTACTTGTGTGTCGGGGCATGCAGCCGCATCTCCTCAGCCTAGCTTGTGCCCGTAGGGCCTGGAAGCACACTTAAAAAAAAGAAGAAGAAAAAGAGACACTAAACATACAAGCACACACACTCATTCACACACTCATGCACACGGGGGCAACATGAACAAACCTACATCAAAGATACATCTGTTTCTTATGCATGTTTGATGGGACAGGCAGGCAGCGGCTGGCTACTGCTCCTGCTTACCGTACAGCATGGATCAAGTATGCATGACTAGGTGGAAGGAAAGGAAAGGTGCATACCTTACAAATATGTGAAAAGAGAAATAAAACATGCCGTTTTTAAATGTTGCTTTAATCTTTTATCATCATACAGTAGGATTATCAAAATCTAGCTAGTGCTGGCAGAACTAGAGAGCGATAATAAAGCCGAGATACCAGTGAGTCAATAACACTTTGCTCTGTTGTGGAGTCGTCTTTTGTTCTTGCTGTTTGATGTATTGTTGTTCTTTTTATCTGTGAACAGCTGGTATAAATTGCTTTGTCTGGTTGTCTGTCTGTTGACCAAACTCTGCCATGCTGGGACACAAAAACTCAATCGACTGGTTCCCCAAACAAAGAGCACAAGGGCATTTATGCTCGGTGGAAGTCTCCATTTATTTTTGTTTCTTTATCACAATCAGTCCATTCCAGGGCACATTAGTCTCAGTTTAGTACGGTTTGCCACATCAGACGTAAAAATAAAAACAAACTAATAACTTCATTGCATGTCATGTAATCCCAATGCTCTCCTCTGTGATATCAGTATGATGTATTCAGTTAAAAGTAGGAACTTGACCTTACAGCACATTTCAGCATCCGCTGTCTTTTCTTAGCCAGAGATTTCCTACCATCAGCAAAAGATTGGCTCCTAATCCCTGTATTTTTTTTATTTTTTTTGGACTGCAGTAGATCTTGGCACAGGGAAATAAGCGCATCAAAAATTTAACTGAAGTTCACCTTCCAAAACATTCAGCACTTTGGATCAAGGCAGCATCCCGTCGGTTCAATCCGACAGTGTGTTTTTCCTCTCGCCAGATGTTCAGCTTAATTAACATGCAGGCTCGGGGCGAAAGAGGTGTTAGCACCCATATGCAGTTTATCCAGGTGCTGCAGCTCTGCATAATTGCCTGACATTTACATGAAAGCTATTGATTAGATTCATGCGCATTGTACTGATTCAAGTTGAGCTGTGTATGTGTGAAGAAAAAGAAAAGAATAACTGTCACTGTAGACCTGCAGCAGTAACTTGATTAGTCAATCACAGGAAATGAAAGAGCAACTGTTTTAGTAATTTAATTGTTGAGTAACAGTTACTTATTTAGAAAAAACCTTCCTTGGTACCATATTGTAAATCTCAGCCTTTGTGATTTGATTCATTTTTTTTCTTGTAATGCTTTTAGCTAATCTAAAACACTTATTTTGTTTTAATAACCTTTGGAAAGGTCACCTATACTTCTAATAGATCCACTGCTGTACTAAAATCCTTTATATGCTGGAAGTCCCAAATTATCATGATTGCATTTGGCTCAAATACTACAGCTTGACTCTTCACTGGCAAACATGAGCGTGTCTGCCCTAGTATAGTAATATTGGCAATAGTATAGGATTAATTATAAAAACATTTTTGCTTCTTTAAATGTCCCTAAAAGGGCTATGGGGATCTTTTTCCACTAAAGACTTTCAAAAGTCGACTAAAAACTAAAAACTAAACTCTCAAGCATATTCAGATTGGGCTTAATCTTAAGACCTATGGTCTGGGTTTCGCAGTTCTGAAACTGAGACCAGATTTGCTTGTTTTGTCATTATGTGCTAGTTTACAAGTTTTACCTGACATATTTTCCTGTATGTTTATAGCTTCACCAGATAACAGGACACGGACCCTTTTCTTTGTTTCACGAATCTCCAGAATTTTCCTTGCAACTTCTTTGACTCTTTGCTTATATTGAGGCTGCTAGCTTGTAGCTGGCTCTGAGCTCTTGATAGCTTTAGCTTTAGCTACTCTGCCTTTGTTAGTTTCTGTTTTGCTGTTTGCTGTTTGTTTTCTGCTGTGTGAGGGTAATTTAAGTGTTTGATTTGGGTTGCTGTTCTAAACATTCAAAAAACATTTGAGAATCTGTGTTGAGTGAGGACTCACACTGAGGACTGTCTGCCTGTGTTCCTGTGCTTGTTGTGCACAGGCTTGCTAGCTGATCTTTCAGTCACTGGTCAAGGCCGATAACACTGGCAATCAGTTGATTCTGGTCCCTGGCTGGTCAACCAGGGCATCTCTATTTATCATGTCATCCAGTGTTATGCTTGCTTTATTGTTTTTTAGTTGTTGCCATCTAAACACTACTAACTTTAACTGAAGGTTAACTAATAACAACTTTATTGTTTTCCTTCTATAAATGAACCCATAGGTTTAACTACATGTAATATAAAGTAAAAATACATAGTTATCTACAGTAATGATAGTATTTACAGGGTATTTTTGCATTTACAACAGTGTTTTTCACTAATAAAGACAGATAGACATCTTTAAATGTACTCTAAGCATAAAATGACTTGATTTGTTATATATCACAGTTACATGGATCTTTGGGCCTTTGGACTTGCCAGAAAAAATGTCTGTAAGTGTTTCCTCCTTAACCTCTGGCTAAGTGGATGGCACAACACAGAAGAGCTAACTCATCATGCCAGGACTCTGCAGTCTATTCATACTTATAGGCGAGTGGCCACTCTTTCAATGATGAGGATGTACACATCCTGCACAGGGAGGAACTCTGGTTTGAGCGAGGAGTCAATGAGGTCATTTACGTGAAAAGGGAAAGACCATCTCTGAATCGAGGAGGGGGACTAAGGGTACATCTGTCACCATCTTACAATGCTGTGATTGTAGCCATTCCCCCACTCTCTGTGAATGCTACTTACGGCCATTGATCAATGGTCATGACAAATTGCATATTAATGATCAAGAAACTGACCGTGTGGCCCATTGTTCATCAGTGGTGCTAGTTTTAGTCATTGTGCAAATGTACTGTAAGGTTGGGGAAACCTGCTGTCAATGGAGACTGAAGAAGTCAGTTGGATGAGCGACGAAACGTTTCTCCCACTGAAAACGGGAACAGAATTAACTTTTTGAAAGTCAGTTCCATTGCTACACTAAATGTACAAATCATGTAATTAACCAGTTGTAAATGGATGTAAGAAAAGACCTGATAGTCCTGATCGTGTTTATGGGCTTTAAACACCTATTCAGATTCATGATGTGTAAGTAGAAGGCTGCGATACTTGGTAGTAGTAGTGTAACATTCAGAGAAATTCACAAAGGACACAGAAACCAGCCCTATGCTCTGTTTCCATCATAAATCACACAGCATGACGATAACGTTGAAACTGAACACCTCAAGATCTCACTGGGCTTGAGAGGCCCTTAAAAAAACACGGAGAGGTTGACAGATACAGAGGACATGCAAACTACAAGACCGATAGCTTGAAGGAAAAAATCACCTTCAGCTTTAAAATGAATGATGATTTTGATGTATGACTTAAAGATAGGCCCACATGTGCTTGTTCAGCATTTCCCTCTGTTTTACATTGTTTACAGTGTGCTGCTGACCTCAGCTTCCTAACTGGGAAAACAAAGGAATTTCACCCTACTGTAAAAATAACTGTCGATAAATACAGGCCTTTTCTTCTAATGCACTTTCGGAATAACACACTTGTTTCTCTGCTTCCAGGAAATAAACAAGTGGGTGTAAAAAGGAGGACTACAAATCCCCACCTGGGGAGCCACTGGAGCCTCAGGGTGCTGGAATGGAGCAACTCATAGAGTAAGACAGATCATGTCTTTCTTTATCTTATTTGACAGCTTGTTTTACACAGATTGCTGACATGCTTTATTGTGTTTACTAAATGAACGTCCTGTCTCTATTTTGGTGCTTCCTGGAACTGTTGTTGCCCAAGCTTCAGCTGCATGCATGGCATTGTGTTTGGCGGTGTATAGCTATACTGCATCTACTAAGAGATTACATCAGCTCACCAAGCATTTTGGGAACTGTAAATAAGATGCCTTAATAAGAAACTTCAGGGGCCAAATGTTTCAAAGACTTTGATTTAAGGATATTTATAAGTGATTAAACAGTGGTGACATCTAAACACATCTTTTGTCTTTCTGCATGTTTTGGATATTTTGGTGAGGCAGGTTGTTGTGGTGCATGTCTGTGCATTTAGAAATCTTGTTATTTTCTATTCTTAGCTAAACAGAACTCATCATCGTCCAGCATGCGAAAGGTTGGCTCTTTGATTTGATGGAGGCAGTTCTGCGAAAGTGAGGGTTGGATAAACAATCTTGCAAGGCTCTCTGAACCAAAGAGGGCAGGCAATACAAAGCAACCCACATATAACATGAATACGCTTGGGAGCAGTCGCATCTCGAATTCAATGAAGGCGCGCAATTATTCGTAAACTCTGTGGCTACGTTTCCTCTTTGAACAGCAAGTCAGCAGAAAGTTTAAAAAAGCCTGGAAAGGATGGCACAGAAGAGCAGTAACCACACCATCTGAATGTTGTTGGGGGATGGGCAGGTGATTTATCTGACCCTAAATGCCTTTTGTCCACTTTGCGAATGCAAAAACTCTTAACTCAGCGTCATGCCATCTAGCTCAGACTCAGCTTTTATAATGTGCTGTTATCCTCTGAAAGACCTGCTTTCCTTCATTCAACGCACAGTAGTTTCCTCTGCAAACATGTGCGGTTCTCGTCTTGTCGACGCTGCTGTAGCTGGGCAGAGTGTGATAAGAGCCATGGGAGTTCTATCTTCACTCCTCAGCTCATTCTGCAGATAGCTGAAACAGGATTGGCATTGTGTTTCTGGGCTGTGTGCACATACAGTAAGCGCTCTGTGTGTGTGTGTGTGTGTGTGTGTGTGTGTGTCTGTGAATCACACGATCCATGGTGGGATTTCATTATACATATCTTTCAGCGGCATGGACGCAGAATGTATAATTCATACCTGTGACTGGGCCTAGAAAGGGATGCGTGCCTGCTTGCTTTCCCTTCAGCTCCCTACACTCCAACCTGTCAAGTGAGACCATTCATTTGCAATAACCAAGTGTCAGCCCTACTCGTGTCTCATATTGAGTCAGTGATTGTTGAATCAGCCCTCCTCCCTTTTTGACACCTCTGACTCCCATGCCAGGATGACTAGCTTTCTCTTAATGATTAGATTACGTCACCGACCTGCTGCTGCCACCATGCCAAACTATGAAGTGACAAAGAAGGGCTCCTGATTTGCGCAACTTCGCACTCCCTGGCTTGTGACTCATTGGTGAGTCATGGCAACAGGCAAGGGGGCTATAAACGCACCCCCATGCATGTTCACACACATACACTCAAGCTTGTGTATGTGTGACAGCAAATACTTTCTCTGTTGTTCCCGATAGTGTGTGTGTGTGTGTGTGTGTGTGTGTGTTTGGTCTTGCGTGAATGCACCCAAAGACACCATATTTCTGTCCTTCCACTCTATCGTTGTGCCTGAGTACAGAGAAACACACAACATTATTTATTATAATCATCACCGGTGTAATAGAGTTTGTGTTTTCCAGATAAAGCGGAGTCAGTAATTGTTTGACACTCGGCGCATTCCAATTAATGTTTTGTTGACTCAGTCTTGATAAGATAAGGCCAAGCATAATAATGAAAACTTGTTATATTTGTGGTTATTTAGATTTAGGTACTCAACCAACAGAGGGCGATGCAACCATTTACCATGAGGAATTAATCCTATTAGCGTTTCTTTGTGTGAATTAATTTGGCAAGTCCCATTTTTAATCTAATTATACAATACGCCTTTTAAGAAAAGATGTTTGTTAGTTGATTGATGTTGCCAGTTTATTGATTAACTCATCAGTATTCTATATTTCAAATATTGGAGTTTGGGAGAGTGGGCGATAATGGCCTTTCCATTTTAATGCCTCATAACATTTCCTCTGTCTTCATGTAGTTTTGAATTCCTAAGAGGCTTACTTTTTCATTTGTATATTTGCTCTAACAAAATGCCTGGAACATTGATATCTGAGATCACTTAGATGTTTCCTGAACAAGTGTGGTTTAATATTAGATTGCACTGTTTAATATCCCATGACATAGCCTGTCGCTGGTTCACACCTAATTGCAGGTGTTAGCGCTCCTAAACTGTCTTAAAATTGTTTTGTCACAGTAGTATTAGTACTGTGCTAAAGTCTTGAGGCATCCTTCATTTCTTTATATTTTGCTTCCAAGAAGCCAGACTTTCTTATCATAGTTCCAGCTTTTGTGAAGGTCCCGACCTTGTACCTGACCATTTCCAGAGGACTTAAAAATGGCTTGTGAATCATTGAGGCATAACAATGCAACACTTTCTTTCTACTTTCAATGACTAAAAGAAAAGGCCAAAGATAATGCAGTTTGACTGTAGGGATGCCACAAATGATTATTTTGATAGTCGACTAGTCACCGATTATTTTTGCGATTAGTCGACTAATCAGATCATGCATCCATTGGACGTAAAACGTACAGCTTATTGCACCAGCATGCACCTGCTCTTATATGACTATCATTAGCTTACAGCTTTAAGTGCTTAAGGTACGTGCTGACTAAAAATAAAGACAAGATCATAGTTTATTACATTTTAATGAAATTTGCAGATTGTTTCGGTGGAGTTTAATAAACTCAGCTGTCTGCTCCTTGCTATCTGAGATATAACAGGACACCGGAGTATATTCTCGAGCATCTCACACTTCTGATAATCAGCTGTCTGCTTGACATTTATTCAGCTGTGTAAAAACTATAACTTTAATCTCAGCCAAACTGATTTACTAAGGAACAAAGAATATACTGAAATAAGCCAAACAATAACATTTTTAAGTTATCTAAGTGACTTATACATCATGTTTAACCTGAGTAGTGAAAGACGGCGGTGGGTTTGAAAACGATTTGCCGGGAGTCCGGTGTTCTCACCGGCTCTAGTGAGCCTTGAACCCCCGCTAGCTAACGAGCTGGTGGGTAACAGTCGTCTCCGAAAGTGCTTTTGAAAACATGTGGTGTCTTGATAAACCAAGCAGATATCTGAAGTTTACACAGCTACATTCTCGCCTGAAAATATGTTAAACGTTTATTTTGTGACCCAGAAAGAATAATAAGAGTAATATTAAAACTAACTAGCTGCCGCCATTGTTGGAAACTGAGCAGGGCCGTGCTATGAATTCTGGGATAGGTTGGGCCACGAAGTATACACCCGACCCATCCTTCAAATCTGGGGAAATGAAGGGCGCATTTGTCGGCCGCATTTGTCGGAGTCTTCGAATTTGGACAGTCTTCATCGTGTCGCTGTAACGTAATCGGCCTACAAATGCGGGCACAGGAGGATGCTGTTCCTGAATTTGGACACAGCTACGATACCGGACACTACTTCTTCTTCTTCGGGGCTTAACGGCAGCTGGCATCCTTGTACATGCAGTGCTGCCATCTTCTGTTTCAGTCCGTTATTACACTCTTAAACCCTACTACTTATTCCTTCCGTCTTTTGGGATCTTACAAAGCTTCAAACGAGGAATGTGAGGAAAACAGGCAAGTGGGGGATAAAAGAAGATGTGGAAGGCCTAAAAACAACCTACAGTAGATGAACAGTATCTGAAATTCATGTTCTTAAGAAATAGAAAATCCATCAAAAAAGTATTGAGAGGTGTATCTGGCACTACAATTGATCCATCTACTGTTCACTAAAGCCTCATCAGAAATGATCTCAGTGGAAGGGTAGCTGTCAAGAAGCCATGTTTAAGAATGGGAAACATGGAGCAAAGGTTGAGGTATGCCAAATTACACAAAATTGGACTGAAAATCAGTGGCAAAAGGTCTACTGAAGTGACCTTGTCGTCAAAATGTACGAGGTCAGAAGTGGTGTCCAACATTAAGTGTCTACAGCCTTCTGTAAAACAGAAGGTGGAGGCTCTGTCATGGTTTGGGACTAGATTTTAGGCCGTGGTGTTGGGAATCTTGTCAAAATTTATGGAGTTATGAAAGCAGAAAAGTACCATCAGATTGTCTGATTAGCAGCACCATTTTTAGCATGACAGTGATCCCAAACAGACTGCCATTGCAGTAAAAACATATCTGGATATGTCGTGGAACACTATCAATCATGGTTTGCACAACCTCAACATGACCTCAACATATTTGAGGAAGTGAAGGATCATCTTGACAGAGAACAGAAAAAAAGGCAGCCAACATCCACAGAAGAGCTTTGAATGTCCTTCAAGAAGGTGGGAGAACCATTCCTGAAGACTACTTAAAGAAATTACAAGAAAGTTTGCCTGAGTGAATTCAGTCTGTGTTGCAGCATATAAGTGGTCATACCAAATATTGACTTTCAAGCTCGTTTGAATTGTCCAAACGTTTTGCTTATATACTTCCATGTATGTTTGCACAAGACAGGAAGAGCCTGGTTACCTATTTTGGAGCAACACTACTTAAGAAATAAGGAAAAGAAGACTAGTCAGCAGTAGGTCAAATATATAGATTTGGCATGGTTCTTTTAAATACATAAAAAACAAGAATAATCTGTTTAAGGAAACATTTAGGCCAGACAAAATTGTCTAGATAAATGTACAGTGATTTTATTTTACATTGTGTATATCTTGTCCTGCCAAAAATAGCTTTGACCCCTCTGGGTATTAACCTAGGAGAGCATCGTGGTCTTGGACCATCTTGATGCTGGCAGCAGGGTCTGCAGATTGGATTTGTTAAAATGCTCCATCTGATTGGCTTGTAGAGGAGCGTTGAAACTGAGTCAGTGCCCTGGCCTGTTTGTCGTGTTCCTTGTGCTCGTCATGATTACATTTTGCGGTGTGGCAGGGCACAGTGACCAACTGTAGAGGTCTTTGCTTTAAATAAGTGCCAAGTTTGGACTGCAGTACTCTTGTTGTTGGTACATGTAAAAATGACAACCATATAAATGCATGTACCCAAGGCTTTCCAGCAGAATAATGCATTATGACAAGAGGATCAATACTATTTACTTCATTTGCCAATGTGTCTAATCTTACTATTTGTCATCATCATCACGTTGACGGGGACGTCATGTAACTGATTATAGCAGTTAGGGTCATTCTTCACTGGACTGTTTATCTTGAGTAAGTACATTTATTATCTAGAAAATGACATGAAATCATTTGAAGAGCTTAATCCAGGGTTTAAATGTGACTTATGTCTTGGGCAAAAGAAAAAAAAAAGGGGAAAAATGATCGCAGAAGGTGCAGCAGTGTTTTAGATGCTTTAATGGGTCATTTGTCTTTGCACACAGCAGAATCATTTGTCTGGAACAGCTGACCAGAGTAAATGTACAGGCTCCTTTTTTAACGGAATTGAATTACCTCCACTGAGAGTAAGCTGGCAGCAATCTGATAAAGAAGTCAGTGTAAAGAAATTGAAGCCTGCTGTCTATTAAGGGGTTCTCATGCCCTATAAAAGTGCTTTAAGGAAAACAAACACCCTAGGCCGATGTCAGAAAGTGGACGCCTGGGAGTCAGGCTCTTCAGAACTGAGGCAGGCAGATGACGAATGTAAAATTAATACATAACTGCTCACAAAGGAGACAGGAGGCTACTGGACGTCTTGTAAAATGTGTATTTCTGCATGAATAACACTAACGTTTAGTAGCTCTTTATGCTTTTATGTTACAGTGGGTTTTATTCGTTTTTTGCGAATGAACAGATAACTATGAAGCTTAGTAGAAGATTCAAGATATTTATTTCCTAAACTCTACTGTGATGAGCTGAGCAAATACTTTTTGTCACTGGGGAAATATAACTGGCTCTAACTGGGCCATTCAGGACTACTCTGTCACACAGAAGCAGTGCTGGCTGCACAGACAAACTGGTGCTGGTACTTATGGCCTTTGCACTGCTTTATTTATGTGAATTGTTTTTGATGATGATGATTTATGGGTTGTTCCAGCTCTCGGTACTCACTTAGTTGCGCTCTACAAAAAATAAAGCGTTACCCTACCACACACCCCCTCTTACTTGGTGCAAAATACACAGCCTTACTGTGAAGTGAAAGCTGAGACGCGTCACTGGCAAAGTGGCTGCTGTCTGAGGGAATATTTTAGCTGTCTTGTTGAGTTCAGGATTTATTAGGCCTACTGGCGTTGACGTCAGATCAGCATGCTTGTTTTTTGTCTTAGCTGCCGTGTTTCTTTCTTTGATCTTTGTCACAACTAAACAACTTGAGGTGCCTGTTTACGTTGTGCTCATCTCTATGCATCATGCTGAGTGGAAGTGTGCTGCATGCATTCGGGCTGAGAAGATGGATTACTGCTGCCTCGCAGGGAGCGACTGTGTTTGTGCGTCCTATCTGTCCACGTGTAAGCCGCTGGGTGTGATTCTCCAAGGACGTGCGAACAACATACCCGGGAGGTCTCATGCCTGTGTTCTTAAGACAGACACGATCTCAGTACCCTGTCAACCCCTGCTGCAAACACTCCCATGTGCACACGCTTAAACAGTAATGCATCAGCGCCCCCCTTTGATTCCCGGTTGTCCTTTTCTGTTATTGTACCTTGAAGTGGAGTTTTGACACCAAACATGGCTCGCTTGTCCCCAGAAATTCTGAGTGTGTTTTTGGTTTGGGTTATTGCGAACGCCAATGGAAGAGCACTCGCTGCACATCGAACACCCCACCTCCACATGTGCACTCGCACACACAAATAGATACAGCAGTGGTAGCCTAATCATTCTTCAGACAATGAAGGCAACGAGGAAGCGCACTCAGCGGAGTGCATATCCCACTGAACTGCCGCATAATGAATCATGAAGGGGAGTCAGCTGGACATCAGACATGAGCAAAAACAGAAGCAGTGGTCAGCTTCCATCTAAACAAAGACTGTGTGTGTGTATGTGAGGATGTCTGAAGTGTTTATGTGTCGTTAAAAAAGGACAGCAGTGAACATACTTAGCTGCTGTGTGAATGTGAGTTACTTGACTGAAAGAGGGAGAGGGAAAGAAGGAAAAAAGCTATAGAGTCCTCTAGGGGTTTCTGACTCAGAAGAGTATTGAATTTTGCATGAAGAGTGTTAGAAGTCATGTCTTACAATAGGACATGTCCAGGATGTAGCCTGCCTCTTTCCTATCCCAGTCAGCTGAGATAAACTCCAGCTGCCTCTGTGACACTGAACTGGATAAGCGGTTAAGAAAATGGGTAGATGGGTATCATACAGTAGAAGGGAAATTTCTGCCTATTGCTGCTGTGTTTGTGTTGCTGTGGCTGTACACATGTCTTAAGATTGAAGTTCTACACAAGTTAGCAAAAGACAAGCTTAAAGGTTTTAGGTGAGCACAAAAAGCCTTCCATTTTAAGCACATGAAGTGAAGTATTACCGGCCATATTACCGGCCATATGGCCGTAGGGCTCGGCCATATCATACCGTTCACCGTGAACGGTATGATATGGCTGAGCCCTACTAACTAGTATCTTTTTATAACTTGTTAGGTCTTTGTGTCTGTATTGGGTGTTCGGGTGTTTTTTGCTATTTTGATAGTCTTGCATCTTTTGCGTCTTACCTTTAGTTAAATTT